>NC_056523.1:240944644-240978870 GCF_019175285.1 Sceloporus undulatus
CATACACCCCTTCTCTGGTTTCCCCATAAATTCTCCCTTTCGCTTTTCCTCAGACACAGCCCCATACATTCACAGACATGTAACCAAAGGTAAAGGCAGTCCCTTGACATGAATGTCTAGTCATAACCGACTGTAGGGGGTCGTGCTCATCTCCGTTTCTAAACCAAAGAGCCAGCGTTGTCCAAGAAATGCTCTGGTGGTCATGTGGCCATCATGACTGCACTGAACCCTGTTACCTTCCCACTGAGAAGTGGTATCTATCTATTTGCATTTGCATGCTTTTGAACTGCTAGGTTGGCAGAAGCTGGGACTAGTGACAGCAACTCACCCCATCATGCAGCACTCAGGCCTCGAACTGCCAACCTTCTGATCTTCTGATCATCAGAACTGGCATCTTAACTATGTAGCTATGCATCCCATTATCCACCACACTAGCAAACACACATCCCTCCCTTCCCTGCCACACTTCAATTGCCCCACAGCAGTCTCCACAGCTATCATCATCATCACCCTCTATGGTCTTCTCCAACCATTTCCATCCCACCCTCTTCCCCACAGTCCCTCCCAAGATCCCCTGTTACCCTATAGCCTTTTTGAACCCTCCCTACCCCACTCCATGATCACTCTGCAGCAGTGTTTCTCACTATTGATAGCTCACCCTACAACCTCCTCCCAAAACTATAGAGCAATGGGGCTCTTTCTCTTTTATTCTGTTGCATTCTCAACAAACTTTAACAGGCAACCTAGATGACACACCCAAAACAACCTCTAAAAATATCTCTAGGCCGAGGTTGAACCTGGTAGTATTCTGCTGAAAGGAAAGGAAGAAAGTGGGTGACTACAAGCTGGATGCTTTGCTTCATAAAGTTTATTTTAAAAATATCAAAATCAGGAGGGGAAGCCACCAAGAGAGGTTTCTATGGGTGCCAACTGGTTGTGCTTACTTGGAACCCCAGGGCTAGATGTACACTCCTGTGCACAACACAGAAAAATAATCACATTTTAAAATATAGCATATCATCTTTGATTTATTTGCATATTGCAGTTCTAGTGATGAATACATTTAAAACCAAAAAGTACCTAAAAAAATAAACAAACAAGCAAACAAACATTGCAATACAAAGCAGTTCAATTCCAATTTTGAAAGACAGCAAGCTATGGCCTGTCAATCTGAGCTGAATTTTGGTCATTTATTTATACCATTCTCCGAAAGGAAAGAGCACTTAATGGAAAAAGTGACAACTCTGACAAGCCTCTCGGGGGGAAAGAGTTTCGTCAGTCAATAAATGTTTTATCTATTCACTCTCTATAGGCTGTTGAATAAGGACAGCGAAAATAACATGTTTAGGGGAACACACACACACACACACACACGGGGACACATGCACATGCACACAAATATGCTGATAAGACCAACAATGTTCCCTTTGCAACTTCTTGTGACATCTTTTCGCAGTATGAGCAGTTTACTCAATGAATGGCCACATATGCCATATTTCTATTTCTCTTGTGAGATATTTGAGACACCAGGTGTTTTGTCTTATTCTCTCTGGCCAAAGGCCAGTGTCTTTGTCCACAACTCATCTGGATTTCTCACTCTGAAGAAGCGCCAGCTTTGACTGTTCATCTTAAATATGGTTGATACCTGTGGTTCTGCTCATAAAAGCCCACCTTGTTGCTCTTGTGAGCAGAAATAACTATTTTGCAATAGCTGTTAAATAGCTACAGATGACTTTGTGAAATTAGAAATCTTTTATTAGGTAATGGTTATTTTTGTCTGTTGTCAGGTAGGATGTGGACATCTGCCAGTTCCATTTTCTTTGTGTTTCCCAGCACTCTTGCTCTGTCCTACCTGGTTCCAAGACTTCTGCTTCCTCTCCTTCCCACATAAAAAATTGTGTGCATTTCAGTATGCACATTTTCTAATCTACACGTTTTACACATCTTTCCCACTGAGTTAAACATCTGTGTGCACTGTTCACATATACACACTGTACCTGTGCCTTCAAGTCATTTATGACCTGTGGTGACCCTAAGACAAATCTATCACAGGGCTTTCTGGGCAAGATTTGTTCAGAGGGAGTTTCCTTTTGCCTTAGTCTGAGGCTGAAAGCCTTGTCTGGGGTCACCCACTGGATTTCCATGGCTGAGGGGAACTCAAATCCTGGTCTCTAAAGTCATAGTCCAATGGTCAAACCACTATACCACTCTGGCTCTCAAACTATATATATACATATGTGTGCTCATGCGTAAGCCAACAGCATTTGTTCCAAGACTGTTCTGAATGCCAGAAGGATTCAGGCCCGGTACATACCACCAATAAGGGCCGATACTAGGGTTAGGGACCATGTGGCAACCTCACAATCCCTAACCCTAGTACAGACGAACGGCATAACAATGGCAGTGCCCTGTGTACACAGGCGGTGCTATTGTTACATAAGCGCTGTGTGGCATCTACATGTTGCCACGTGGTGCTTACATAACGAGTGTGCCAGTGGCTTAAAAAGAACCTGCTTTTCTCGAGTTCTTTTTCCTCCACAGGGAAGCTGTGCAGTTTGGCAGCTGCGGCTTCCCTCCGGAGGAAATACTGCACCTCAGTTAATTACCACAGATTTAGTATCCATGGATTCTTCATCCATGGATTGGGGTTGCCACTACCATCATGACCAGCTTGAGAGCTTCCTGGGATTCCTAGCTGAGTCGGTGCTTGAGGCAAGTTTCTCACCTTACATCTCATCCAGAGTAGGAACACTACAAAACACTGGAGAGCACGTATTCACAGTAGAAGAGTAAAAAGAAACAAGGTCCCACGTGCTGTTAATGGTCCAAAAGGTTCATTATCTTAAAAAGCCCAACTCTTCCAGAGTATCCATATTTGTGCTCTTATAAAACAAATCCTATAAATGGAGTGAGATGCTATCTGTTACCACCATTACATTACTAGTAAGAAAATAAAGCTCACTGATAATCAAATGAATAATATATTAGGATCAGTGATTAGTTATTTTAGAGTTAAATCATATGCAAAGGGAGCACCTTGCAGCACCTTGTAGCATACTGATTTTCCAGACTAACGTGGCTATGTCTTTCAATTCTAGAGTAAAATCATAAACATATTAAAAAGTGAATAAATTAATAATTAAGTTGAGATACCTCCCCTATCAAGATTTGCATAGAAACAAAACAGGGTCATCCTATGTCTTTCCATCTTTTTGCTCTGGCAACTGAGCCTATGGCATTGGTCATTAGATCATAACCCCAAACCTGCCACTACAAACACCCATAATGATAAATTAAACCTATTAATAAACCTGTTTACTGATTATATGTTTCTTTCATAGTCCAGAGAGGAAATGTCTGAGCTGCAAATAATCCCCACTCTATGACTACCAACTTTATACAAGCTTAAAGATAATCATGCAAAAGCTTAATTCTCTGCCTGAATATCTTCTTAGAGGCACAAAGAAGAATCTGGGAAATACTGGGCATTGTTTTCCTTAACCAAATACCGAGGCATTTTCATCCTCCAAGAGCTAGACCACTTTTGAAAGAGACACTACATTCATAATCTTGGGTTAAAAAAGAAATCTAAAGGTGGGAAAAGTTTAAATGTTTATTATGTTTTTGTAGTAGAATTGCCACAGTCATAATGACAATTCTTCCTTGCTTCTTGTTTCTGTTTGAAATGTTGCTACTGAAACTCACATGCATTAAGTTTAACCAATGGCAGGGATATTTGTTTGTTTATTTGTTTAAAAACTGGGGGCTGGGATCATGGTTTCTGAAAGCCTCTTTATGCAAACATCAAACAAAAGGGTAATCTTAGTGTCCAATATAAATTATCTGTCATATACATATATTATGCATGATAATTAAGCTGATAATTTAAATTTAAACCAATAGTATATATAATTAGGGTAGATGGGACACTGCTTCGAACTGATGGAGTGGCCAAAGGCAATTTCAGGTATGTTCATTGCACCATTCATGCCATTATTGAAGGACCAGTAAAGCCTTTTTATAAAGAAATAATGTAAATCTGGATGTAGTGGACTCAGTTGTTTGCCAGATCATCTTTCCTCATATACTTCCTTTCACAGAAAGACATTTTATGAAAATGTCAGTATCATGAGTAGAGGAATATCATATTAGAGATCTGTTTACCAGATGTAAGCCAACTATGAACCAAGCTCTTATTAATCCAATGCAATTGATCTCAATATTTTAACAGGTGGGCATAGAACCACATAATGTCTGGAATTCATTTAGGGACATATGTACATGCAAGCCACAAAATGCTTGCAGGGCCAATGCTGCACAAGGAATGTACACTGCTCATAGCAGCATAAGAGGAGTTGTGCAGACACTACATTAATTTGTACCTTGCCTCTGCCAAGTTGCACATTATGCATTACATGTGGTGGTTGTGCATTCTATACTTTGCATTGTGGTTGTACATCCTGTGTTGTAAATGGTGCAGTGGTACCCATTTTTTGATGGGTGTTATAATATGCTGCTATTCTGCAGTAAAATTGTCTGGTGCTGCCATTACATATGTCCACATACAGTTATTTATACTATACAGTGGGACCTTGTTATCTGCTGGGGTTTGGTTTCAGCATCCCCCGTGGATAACAAAATCTGTGGGTGCTCAAGTCCCATTAAATATAATAGCAGAGCAAAATGGTGTCAAGGTTTGCTATTTGGAATTTATACTTTTTTGGAATTTTTTTTCAAGCCATAGATGCTTGAATCCATGGATAAAAAATCCATGGATAAGGAGGGACGATTGTACTAAGATAACCTTTTGGCCTATGACTTTGGAGAACAGAGTGTGAGTCCCTGTTCAGCCATGAAACCCACTGGTGACCTTTGGTAGGTCACATGCCCTCAGTCTCTGAGGAAGGCAATAGTAAATCTCCTCTGAACAAATGTTGCCAAACAAACCCCATGTTCTTAGGGTCGCCATAAATTGGGAATGCCCTGAAGGCACACAACAACAATAAAAAGGGGATATTGGATCAAAACCAATGTCTGACCTGGGAGCAAAACTTGCTGATGAGAAAGGGACTGAATTTGGTTAGTTAAATCTACCCCATCTCAGTGTAGAGAGACTGATCTTTAGAGTTATTCAGCATGAACATTGCATGACAATGCTATGGAATCAAATTAATATATCCATTGTTCTCTCCCCACCCTTTATTTTAGACGGACTGTGGCAGCAATAGTAATAGTAATAGCAAATACATTTCTATACTGCTTATCAATGCACTTAAGCACTCCTTAAGCAGTTTACAATATATAAGCTAATTGCCTCCAACAAGCTGGGTACTTATTTTAGCACCCTACAGAAGGATGCAAGGCTGAGTGGGCCTTGGAGTCCCTGGGATCGAACTTACAACCATGTGGCTGTGAATGGCTGCAGTACCAACATTTAACCACTGCACCACCAGGGCTCCCAGAAAACTCAGCCTCTTGATATATTTCCATTTTTAAAAGCTATTCAGTTGTTGTTTTTTTAAAAAACCCTAATAATAAACATCTGAATCATACAGCTTTGATAAGCTTATTGCTTTCAGAAAAATAGCTATGAAGTGGAAGTAAAGTGTGGAGGTTAGCGTTGTCAGTGAATTTAACCGATCATGTGGAAAGTTATTTTTGTGTGGGGAAAAAGAAATGTTTTTGTCAGGTCCTGGCACTTATTTATTGTACAGTTGGCCCTCCGTTTTCTCAGGGGATCTGTTCCGGAAGACACACACCCCACGCAAATGGAGGCTCACACATATTCAAGCCTCATAGGCTTGAATGGGGCACGCGCCATTGAACATAGTAGAGGTTGCCCCTCCACAGATATTTGAGGGCGCGGATCCAAGATCTGGGAATTAGGAGGGGCGAATGTATATGGAAACAAGGAATGCTCTTTCTTGCCTTCTCCAAAGAAGCATCTTCAGTTCTAGAGAATTCTTTCTGATGTTCCTCAGTACATTTATCATATACTATCAGTAAGCAAATAGTTTATGCTATTTGAAGTTGATCCAAGTTTGTTTTTCACACGAATTGTATTTTTCTTACTATTTTTCTTATACAATTTTATGGACAATTTATAAACTTTATGCACACACACACACACAAAGGTCGGTTCTGCTGAATTAAATGGAATAGAATCCAAGTAAATCCATCAAAATAAAGCTGACCAGAATAAAGCAAGCTTCTTAGATATGCTTCAAAGGCAGCAATAAGACACCCGTTCATATCTTCTGGGCAGGCAATTCTAAGGGGCCACCACCACTTTGTCCTTCTTAGTGGGCCAAATAATAGAGCTTCTGAGCCTATTCTCAAGACTCCTGCAGATTCATGTGGGGGAATAAAATAATAAAAACAGTGCTTTAAACAGAGGTAGGAAACAAACAGGCAGTTAGTATAGTTCAGAATTTGTGTAACATGATCCAGCCACTTTGTTCCTGTAATCATCCTGTCAGCCACAATCTATACTAGCTAAAGTTTCCAATCTAACTTTAAAAGCAAATTGAATTCCCCTGTTAGTTTGCCACATGATAGCTTCCCACTTTGCTCCACTGTATGGTATCTCATTGGTTAGATTATGCTTCCCGTGACAGTACCTTTTGACCGGCAAAATTGGTACAGCACGTAACTGGTGCTCTTGGCTGACTTCAATTATGGTTTCCATTAAAAATTAGTCTATTAGTAGAGCCATGTGGAGACAGCTACACAAAAATGGCTCCTATGCGACTTGGCTGACATACAAATTGGCCTTTAGTGTGATTAATTTCCTATTTTGAGAAAGATGGGGCTCAACTGATTTACCTAAATAGGAGACAACAATACTTTTCTGGATGGGCTGCATGAACCAGTTCAACAGATCACCTCACCATTAGTGCTAATTGATTCGAGAGAAGCATGTTAGAATCCAACTTGGGCATGATGGACTGCCAGAGACAAACTCTCCAGGCAACCTCATTAAGTTTCAACAACTGCCTCCAGATAACAGAATGTGATAAATATAGAGAGGTTCAAATGTCTGCTAGGGATTATTCTTCTATGAAGACAGCATTCTATGAACCATTATTTGCTAAAACAAGATGTATGTCTTCATCAGACAAGCAAAGAATTTACTTGCTTTCCATTTTTGTTTATAGAGCTATATTAATTCTGTTGTTGCTGTTGCTGTTGTTTTCTGCATTTATATCCTGCCTTTCTCTCAGGAATGAGACTTGAGGAGGCCAACAACTTATTTAAAAATAATGCAGGTTAAAACTATACAAAAGCTTGAATAAAAGTAGAAGCATACATGTTTTTTTACAAAAACAATTAAACAATGCCTAAAGTTAAAAACATTAAAATTAATTAAAAGTCTACATTTGTTTATGTTGTTAACCACTCTTGGGTTGGTCTCATGGCAACATACAAACCTTTAAAAAAGCACCACATAGCATTAAAAGCCCATCGCACTGTGCATCTGCATTGTAGAAAGAGTGCAGTTTGGCACCAATTTAAGTGCTGTTGCTCCATCCTATAGAATCCTGGGATTTGTAGTTTTATGAGGTCGTTCACCTTCTCTGCCAGGCTGCGCTGGTCCCTCACAAAACTACAAATCCCAAGATTCTGTAGGATGCAGCCATGGCAGTTAAAGTGGTGTCAAAGTGCATTACTTCCACAGTGTAGATGTAACTGTAAGGCAGAATATAAGTAAATAAAGTAATAACACACTGTGGCTGAACCAACTTCTGTAAGAATTTTTAATGCTGGGACACAAACCATGATGAAATAAGTGGGTACCTTGCAGGTGTTTATATGATAACAGAGCACAGGCACATAAGATCTGAATGTAACTTCATCCCCATATGCTCTTCTTCATATTCATCAGCTAACATTGCAGTTACACATATTAATGTTCTGTTATTTAATAATAAAGGTGATATTTGTCATAATAAGGACAACTTTCCTAGCAAAGTCTCAAAGGTTTTTATCAATCTTTGAGCAAAGAAAATTACTGTATTATAAATATGCAAACTGTTGTGGAGTGAGGTTGGAAAGATAGTTGTATAGCCTCAACAGATTGGAAAAGAAAACTTGAATACTAAATCCTTGAGGAAGCTCTCAGATTTCTTAGTACATCTTCGATTCAACAGGTAGACAAAGAAAATCCAGACCTTCGATGACCCCTGGTGAATAAATTTAGCACTGCATTGAAATCCTTGCTTTGAAATAATACTAAAAAGGCAGTCTTGTAAATTCTCATAATCAAACAACAAAGAGAGATGTATTTTCCTTAAACAAAAATAATCTTCCATGCCAAAGACAACAGCTTTTCTCTTTTTAAACTATTGACACGGCTTATGGAGAGGCTTGTTTCAGGAAACCTGAACATATCTTCAGATAATAACACTGTAACTTTAAATCCTGTAGAGTTGATTCGATGGGCTTGTTACAGAAGAAAATGGTTTACAGAACAAATACATCACATAACTGTCATTACTCTTGGAGCGAGGAAGCAATATCTAGACAGCTGTAGTTACAAAGAGTATTCAAAGCAGAGTCAGGTTTTTGTTCAGGATTAGGAATGCCTTCAGTGCTGTTATGTGTAATTGTTATTTAAATAAAATCTAAAGCTGTCGTCTTGAGTATTTGTCGTTTACACAAACCTGTTTCACAAAGACATTCTAGCTTTCATGGCATATTGTCAGTTGTTACACTCAATATCTTGTGTAAACATTAATTTAAACACACGCACATACACACAGAGACACACACACAAATCACCAATGTGAAATTTACGAGGTGCTAGAAACAAATTTAAAGTAAGGGTGCATTCAAACAAAGCTTGTTCCATCACCCTCCATGATTCCTGGCTTTCCCATGCCAGCATCTTCCATTTGCACCCATCTCTGTTTTTCCATGACATCCATATCTCTCTCTCTCTCTCTCTCTCTCTCTCTCTCTCTCTCTCTCTCTGCTTTCCACAAACACCCATTAAGGAGGCAAAGACAGAATGGTTGCACAACGCTTTTGATTTGTAATGCTATGAGCTGTCCATCTGAAAACACCCTAGAACATCATTATAAGCCACATCCCATATAGCTGTATTCCAAAGAGTTACTTTTAATTTTGGCACAAAAGTGCTTTCCAATTCACTTATGCACTCAAAGTTGTTGAATTTATACAAACATGCAGACCTCATATGCCCTGACACAATTGGTTTTAGAGAAGCTATTGTGATGCTTATAGATCCAAAGGGAGAGTTAACCCTAGGTCTGAAAGGAAAACATTCCTACATTCCTAGCTGGGTCATGCTCCCCACACATACCTTCATCCCTCCCTCCCAATACTGAATTACCCTTGTCCCTTGTAGTATTACCAATAGTGACATCCACTTAGGTCCTGCCTAAATTAGGGATACATGGGTATCAAGGCCACTGATGACATCGCATAACTTTTTTTTTATAAAAAACAGATAAGAAAACAATGCAGTTACAGAGATAAAAGCAAAGAAAGTGTTCCCACGTGCCTTAAGCTGAATACTGACACAGCCTTATGTAACAGTGACCTCTAGGTGTACATAGGACATCTCAGTTCCAGCAGGTCTCTACAGTTCTCAGACTGGCATTCCTCCTTCTGAAACCAGGACAAAGAATGCCCCCAAAGGTGAACGTTATATGCCCTAACAGGAATGGCTTTATAGAGGTTATTATGATGCTTATAGGTCAAGAAGGAGTGTTATCCTTCCTTCCCTAGGTCTGAAGGAAGGAAAACATTTCTATTCTTGGGGAAAAGTGTGCGTATCAGCACCAAGGCTGTTATGATCTGGCATCAGCAACATATCCGTTTATAGTTATGCTATCATGCCTCTACCTTGCATCCAATGGCTCTCAAGGCTTCCACAAGGAATATATAAAGGTCAAGGAGAATTCAATAGGCCTTGAAGTATGTTAAGACATCTGAGTGTGACTTTATATTACAAAAAATAGTATATAACAGATAAGCCATATCTACAGTCCACAGGGGCATCACTTGGGGGTGCAGTGTGTGTTGGCTGCACCAGTTGACACTCGAAGTGGGGGATGACACCACTATTCTCCAAACTTCTTCCTTTTGGCAGAAATAGGCTGTGATATTCAAATGCATCCCTTTAAAATGCTGACAAGATGATGTGAGTAGGGTGGGACTCAGTGGGAAGAGAAAGAAGAGGCCCTCATGTGTGTGTGTGTGTGTGTGTGTGTGTGTGTGTAAACATTTTAACTTTTTAAAAAGAAATTACATTAATTTTTAAAAATTATTTTACAGTTTTCTTTAAAAAAAACCCACATCTTACCAAATTTTTACTTTAACCACATAAAACCATGTACATGTAAAAACATTCAAGATGTGCATTTGATATTGTAATTTAAAAGTATAATTTTAATTTTGGTACTTGTTTATGTCACAACTATTGCTATCACATTCAGTGATGTACAGGAATTATGATTTATGAGTAATATTAGTACAAAAAATATTACAGTGATACTGTATGGTGTAGTATGGGAGGAGGTCCATGAGGGGGTGATACCATGAGTTACCGCACTGGGTGATACCAACCCTAGTGACACGAGTAACAGTCCTTGTCACTCTTCTGCAAACACAACCCATTGCACTCATCTATTGCCACACAGCAACTGCCAACAGACCACCTTACTGGCCACCACTGAAGGGTGAGAGAGAGAGAGAGGTGGTTTTGTCCGCACAGAAATCAGACTTTGACTATATGTAATGGTCACCTTGTTTCCTGTAGTATGTTTGGAAAAAACTCATCCCTGCAGTATACATGAGGAGAGTTATGTTAGAATGCTTCCATTTGATGTAAAACAAGGGCCCCTTCACACTGTACAATTATATCATTATGATTCCACTTTAATTGCCATGGCTGCATCCCATAGGGTTTCTAGTTTGGTGAGTCACTAGAACTCTCTGGCTGAGAATTCTAAATGCCCTCCATTGAAATCCCATTATTCCATGGGATGTTCCTATAGCAGTTAAAGTGGAATCATAGCACTTTAACTGCATCATGCAAAAGGATCCTAAGCAATGGACTTTTGAAACTGTTTCATAATGCATGCCACTCGTAACATTTCTGCAGTTTTATAAAATATGAATTCAGGGTAGTTTGACTCTTATTTAGATGAACTCCTTTTAAAAGTCATTACCCATCAGTAGTTCAAAGGTCCCAAACTATAACATCTGGAGATTTTCTTTTATAGTCCTGGAACAGACAGGCCTTTCGTAACGCCCTCGTCATGTGCTAGGGTTGCCTCAGGGCGGTGCGTCCACACACCCCTCAACCCTAGAAAGTGATGAGGGCGTAACAATGGCGGCACTCTGTATACATGGGCAGCACCATTGTTATGTAAGCGGTGTGCATGGCGCCGCATGCCACTTATGTAACAAGTGCACCAGTGCCACTGCAGCTTGAGAAGAGCCCACTTTTTGTAGGTTCTTTTTCCACCAGCAGGAAGCTGCGTGGTTTGGCGGCTGTGGCTTCTGTCTGGCGGAAAAACAGATTCAGCTATTAAGAGACAACATTTACAGCCTCACCAGTAAAATATATTGGATGCCCTAAAAGCTGACTTTCCCTCAAGTCTGAACTAATACTACTACTGCTTAATGTCTGAACAGCTTCACAAGTTCTTTGCATTCTTTACAGTGCTCAGTAAGGTACAGTAGGACAGTGTTATCCTGCATGCTGCAGGTGGTGATATAGGGATGGTGAAGCTCGGGGAAAGTGGCTTGCTTAATACTACACACACCATAATCCAATGCAGTCAGCTCAGCAGTATTTCCCATTGGACTCAACTGGGGCTTATGAAGTGTCCATGCATGGCTGTTTCCATATTGTCAGAGAGTAGAGGGGCCAGCGAGGATCCATCCAGCTATTTTTCTGTACCAGGATGTGTTGCAAGGGCATCATCAGCAAGGATCTCCCAAAGACCCCAGAGGTCCATGCAGATGCCTGCCACAGAGTGTCCACCTACAGAAGAATAGCTGGATCCATCTCCCCACCCTCTCCAGTAACATGGAAATGGTCATGTTGAAAGGGGTCTATGCTGCCTACAAGATAGGTCAGGAGGATAGCTTTGGGAGACACAGCCATGTCTTTTAGTGCAGGGTCCCAGTCTACAGCTTGGGACCTGGAAAGTGCTTCTCAATATCTATTTCACAAGTATCCTGTAGATTTTCCTATTAATTTTCCTTGTGAAAAAACAAAGAAATCTAGTTTTAAAAAAGAATGCAAACTACTTTATTATTAAAGGAGATTTACAGAAACAACTGCTATTAATTTTCAGTGACGTAAACCTTCAGTAGTACTTGTCTCATTCATGATTTTGCAATGAAAAAGGCCAGAAAAATACATATTTGCAATTAACTGGCCTAATGCTTGCAGCAACATTGATCCATTAGAATAAAAAAAGAAAAACTAGGACCGGTAACAGGTTAATAATCCCTTTACTGATGACTGTAATGTTACAAATAGTTAGCAAACCTATAGGACTTTCAGGATGGATGTTACTACTAAACAAAAGTAGCAATGCTAGGCATTTTTCAAAGAAATGCAATGGCATATAAAACAAAATGTTCCCCATGGCTCATGAAATTGCATGTACAAGATGAGGGATTGTGACACCCCTCTCGATTTGTACCTGCCCTCCTCTGTATGACTTTGGGGACTTGGTGTTACTGCCAGGTAAGCACACATAGGATTACAAAATGAAGGAGTTCATGGCAGAGACAAGGTGAAAAACATGACCTTCCAGGTTTCTACTTCCTTCTCTTTGACACTCTTGCTTAGTTATTCAGAAAGAGTTCACAAGTTAATGTTCTTCTAACAAATAAGATGAAGTGCCAGCAAAAGGAACTTTTTTCTTTTTGAAAATACTTGTTTCCTTTATGAAATCTTCACACACACAGCAGCCCCATAAAAGATCAAGGGAAGGAATGAAAGATTAAGCAGCAGATGAGATAACAGACAAGATAATTACACAGCATTAAAGCTGTGGATTTATTTTTAAGCTCTTTTTAGAAAAGCCCCTGCTATGTCCTCGGGAATGAACATAAATGTGGGAGAAAATGTGAATATCAAAATATAACTATGATTTCACCAGGTAGCAAGCAATGGGGTGAGAACAGGCCAAATATGTACGAGAATTGAAGAAAGAAGAGTTTTAGACTCTTGGGCAGAGAAGGACTTAGTGTACATTCTTAGACATTCAAGATGGAGCTTGGAAACATTACTTCCAAGAACCTACCCAATTCCCAGAGGGATTTTAGGAGATTTACTGTAAAATAGTAATGTTTTCAAGCACTGATTCAGGGAAATTGTATGGATGTGTCATTGCACCAATAAAACTCAGTTCTGTGGGCAATTATGTGAAAAGGGTGGCGATGGTACAGTCTTCCAGATGTTCTTAGAATACAACTCCCATGCCACTTATTTCTGACAGGATGTTCTTCTCCCACTTTCGTACCTTACATTAGATCTCATCTCCTCCTCTGTTTTACTCAAAGTATTGACCAGTCCCTGGCAGAAGATGAAGGTGACATTGACCCAATAATACTATCTAGCTTGCCTCTCTTTCTATCAAGCAGAAGTACTACATTTCAGCTGTTTATTCAGCGTTTGGCCATCATGGGGAAAATGATGAGCATCAACCTATTATGCCAATATTCAGATGTGGCTGAAGCAAGGAAAATGTGATTTGTTAAACTGAAAGTGGTAAAGGGGAGCTGGGTGATTTGGTTAAGAAGGGTGGTACACAGAATTGTAATGATTTATGGACAAATTGTAAAAAAAAGTTCACAAAACTGTAGGGTAGGGTAAACAGAATATTGGTCTATCTGCAGACATTTTCCTTTAGTGGAATAAAATGTTACTGTTTTAAACACAGAAAACTGGTTCATTGAATGGGAGACAGGGAGAGAGAGAGCAGTTCTTGACACAAAGTTTTTGTCCATTTTAATCCACACACTCATATCACGACACATTAAAAATAACAGATGGATTTCCCCGCAAAGGGCTGAAGAAAGGCTGTTTTCCTCAGGACTGAAAAGGAAAATTCCTGCTTTTATCTTCAATCGATGGTCAAGTGATAAGAGTAGAGGTTTCCACTAGAAGAAGAGTGAGTAGGGCTTGTAGTAGACCATAGGGCAGATGAGGAATCTTTGTAGGTTGAATCCCACCCAAATATTCCCCATTCTTGCCCTATGAGAATGGGACTTTCAGAGACTTTTTTTCTCAGCTGGAGGGGATTTCATTTGAAATGTAATGCTGGACAAAATGTTTAGCAGATACCATGGACTGAAAATCAGGGACTAAGAAAAATTCATTGGAGGGGCATAGTTGTCCTTGGGGAGCAATGCTTACATTTTGCTCCCTCCACAGGTCACCAGAGGCAGCTGGTATCACTCTACTTACTCCAGATCTGGGGATCGTGCAACCTTCCAGTAGTTCTAGGCTGGAGTTATGGTTCCCAGTAGCTCTAGCCACCATATCCAAGGATGAAGAAGACTGGAAGTTGCATTCCAACAACCTCTGGAAGGCCACATGATTCTCACCCCTGGCCTAATGGAACAACCTCCTCTGAGAATGCACAACATCTAAAATTTTCATAGTGCTGCTGAAGGCTATTATACAGAGGAATAACTGGTAAAACAGATGGGAGGAGAAGGGTTAGTAATATATATAAACCTTTTGTTTTGGCATCCTTTCCCCCTTTCCAAAAATCCACAAATGTGCCTTGCTTTCCCTTCTGACTCAAGAGCACGCAGTTGTAATTGGAACATTTTGTATTGTTATCCTGCCTCTTCACTCTCCGCTTGTCCAGAACTGAACATTGACACGTTCATTTTGATATTGATCCACTACACCTTTTATGTATGACTGGAGCCTCTGGTGAAACAGCCTGAAAATTTTGGGGCACGTGGAATCCTGGATACTTTTACCTATTAAGCTTCCTTTGCAGGAAAGAGTCATGCATATTGCAGAGATAAAAATAACTACAACAAGGATGTATTGTATAAACCTTGGGAAAACCTGTAAAAACAGTAGAAAGAAATCAATTAGAGTCTCCATGGCAACAACTAACAATGTTGCATGCTAGAAGCCATGAAAAATAAAGCAAGGGAACTTGCAAAACAAAACAGGCATAGCATGATTGAGATAATATAGAACTTTAAAAGAAATGCAGTAGGGCCTTTCTCCAAGAATCTGGGCTTGCCATCCAGTTACAATGTAATGGACTGTGGAATGTCAAACAAGAAGTCATGGTGTTCATTTTCACCAATTGAATATGAAATCTCAGATATTGTTGATGAGGTTCAATTATATATAGGAAGCTAAACCAATCTTTCAGGAATAATAGATCTATAGGAGTCGTAACATGGTTCAAACAATTACCCCACTGTATTTCATATCTAGTGTTTCACCTCTTAAAAGAGATGAGAAGGAAAAGAAAAGTCTATCAAACAGTCATATGCCAAGCATGTGAGACTGAGTATAATAAAAACCCAGCAGTGTTAAAGTGGCATAGAGTTCTGTTTTAAATCCTCTATTCATTTGGAGTTCATAAAGCCCATAAAGAGACGTGGATATTTCATTAAAAGAGAAGGGTTTCCCTCTGTGAATCACCAGCTTGGTTTGCCAGTATATGAAGGATACAGACGTCAGTGGCAATTTAAATGAAACAAAGTTCTCATTTGATATCATATAAGTGCAATAATGATATCAGAGAGGGGTGATCTTCCCCAAAATTAGAGGGAGATTTGCTAGCGGAAATGCAAGTTGGCCGTGTTCCAATCAACAAGTGAGAGTTTTTAATGCAGTGGCGCCTTTGTTAAAAGCATATGTCAAAGACTATTGATTGATTAATCTCTGTTTAATTGTGCTGTTGTGTGCCTTCAAACTGTTTCCAGCTTATGGTGACCCTAAGGTGCTAAAGAAGAGATCTGAGACTACCATGGACTGCTAAAACACCAATGGATGGGTCCCAGAGCAAATCAGGCCTGAACTCTCCCTAGAAGCAAAGATGACTAAGCTGTGGTTGTTGTTTTTTGTGGGTTTTTCAGCCTATGTGGCTGTGTTCTAGAAGAGTTTATTCCTGATGTTTTGCCAGCATCTGTAGCTGGCATCTTCTTTCTTAACTTTAAGGGTTTGTTCAAAGTTTAGTTACCAGACCTGAAAACACCAAAATTAAGACCCAGCAAAATGCAAATGAAAACCATTCAGGATCAGGGTTTCTCTCAGCAGACAATGGATCACTAAATATATAGACAGAAATCCTCCTTGCATATGCTGTCACCCGGAGGCTTTGCCATTCAACAACAGACCAATACAGAGATTAACATGTAAATCACTCCTCCCAACCCAGGGTCACACAATGTGTGTGTGTGTGTGTGTGTGTGTGTGTGTATACACACACACAACACAACACCACACGCACACACACATACACACCACTCACTTTCATGCCAGCATTCTCTGAAGATGCCAGCTGGCAAAACATCAGGAATAAACTCTTCTAGATCTGGCCACATAGCCCAAAAAACCTACAAAAACTATGAATGCCAGCCATGAAAGCCTTCAACTTCA
Source organism: Sceloporus undulatus (assembly GCF_019175285.1). NCBI lineage: Eukaryota > Metazoa > Chordata > Lepidosauria > Squamata > Phrynosomatidae > Sceloporus > Sceloporus undulatus. Next base: position 240,961,278 of record NC_056523.1, read on the forward strand.
CATGAGATTGTTGTATTTTGGCCATATGATGGGATGAAAGGACTGTAATGCTTGTTAAAGTTGAGGAAAGGAGGAAGAGAGGAATACTGCATTCTAGATGGATAGACTCAATCAAAGAAGTCATGGCCATGTGTCTGGAGGAGCTGAGCATGGCAGTTGAGAAAAGAGTGACTTAGAGGTTTCTCGTTCATAGGGTTGCTGTGGGTCGAAGGTGACTCAAAGGTAGTTAACAAAACAGCAACATGAAACTATCACAGGGTTTTCTCAGCCAGATTTGTTCAGAGGGTATTTACCATTGCCTTTCTCTAGAGAGAATGTGAGTTGCCCATGGCCAAATCAAGATTTGCACCCTGGTCCCCCACAGTCCTAGGCCAACACTCCAACCAATATATCACACTGACTCTCAAGATGCTTAATAGAAATACAATTAAAATTGCTAATATTTGAAATGACAAATGGTGGGGGGGACAGAAGTGCCATTCCTCCCTACTGGTTTGTTTGTTTGTTGAACTTGTCAGGTGTCATATAGTATATTCTGATCCCCTAAAGCAGCCTGCTGTCCTTAGAGATGCTGGAAGATGCCATAGACCCCTGGCAGTCCAGTCAGTTTCTGTATCTGAAATAGAGAAATAGATCTATCTTTTCCTTTACCTCAGGCAACAAAAATGTTTGGGACCAGAGCTATGAGACAGTGAAGGACCATCAGTGGTGGACTGCAGGTTGACAGACAGGCAATGCGGGTGGAGAGAAATCTCTAAGGTCTGCTGCAAAATTTCCTAGGCGCTTAAATGGTTTCTGCACTGAGTGTAAGCAGTCAGAAAGAAACAACTCTTCTGCCAACACAATCCCCCTGGGATATCATATTCACAGCAGCCTTAAGAGGAACAGAATAAACAGAGTGCAGAGAGGCAGCGTGGGTGATGAGGGTGAAAGCAAAAATTAGGATGTGGGACAAGGTATAGAAAGTCAAACGTAGCATAAGTCTTCTTGTGATTTTAGACTATGGAATCTCTCTCTTGAGATGCATGCATGAAAGATTTGCATGTTTTTATCTACTAGGGAAATGTTTATGCCATCCTCTGAGAGAACAAACGGAATGATATACCTTAATGGAACCCAAAGAGGATGGGATGGGAGGTGATCCAAGCTGCACTCCCACTATCAGAAAGAACAAAAAACAAGTCTAAATCCATTATACATTCTGCTTGAGGATATGGAATGTCATTTCTGTATACCAGGCTGCCCATATCTTCTTGGACCCCAAAGCTCCCCTCCCCACATGTCCCCAGACTTCAATTAAAAATAAGTATCCATTTAATACACGTCTGGCATATGATGATATAGCCTTTCATGGCGGGGGCAGATATGGGAAAGAAATCCCATCCTTCCTCCTTGGCATTTGCCCATCCCTGCCCTATACGCAGGTACCTATTGTTCTTTGAGATTTGCTTGAACCAATCAGAAACAGTGAGAGACCAGAATATTCATTATTGTGACATCTTTATTTGATCAACTACAAGACACAAAATGAATTATGCTGGGAAATGTGGGAAAGAAAAGTGATCACGTTAGGATCACAGTTTTGTCTCTTGGTTGAGATGTTTCCCTAAGGTGGTCTTGAGGCAAGGTGGATTCAGACAGAGACTAGCTGCTTTTCTGGCCATAAGGGGACTAGAAACAAAACTGGTACAGGAAATTCACTGTCAGCAACATAGTAAGTTCCTTTGAAATATGGTCTGTTTCTGTCCTGCGTTAAACTTTGAAAGATTTGATGAGCAGAGTATAACATTCAGAGCATTCTGAATGTTTGGGGGGGGGGGGCAGATTGAGAGGTGGGGCTACTTCAAAAGTGTATAATATATTGCTTTAGAATGAAAATAATGTAACTAATTAATAAATATAGAAGTGTCTCTTAGTTCATGAGACTGCATGCATGGATAGGATTATAGGTTGGGCAAACAAGAGGAGTTAGTGTTTCAGAGCTCCTTTTATGGTTTGTGGATACATATAAAAGCATTTAAAAGCATTTATATAACATTCTGAAGGATTTTTTCACAGTTTTTCTTTTGCCATGTTCCTATCAATTCTATTTTTTTAAAAAAAAAAGTAATAAAAAGTAGCAGATGATTAATGAGCAGTGAAACAAGTTACTTTCAAAGCATTCTGATGAGTAACAGCAATCGCTAGGAATAATGGGAACAAATTGCTGTTTAAAAGTAACTTTCCAAGCTCTGGAAAAGATAAGGAGAAATTGCAAGAACATTGCATGGGATATTTGAAAATCCAGCCTACTTTACCCATGATCCCCTAATGTGTGTGTGTCAGCAGTCAATGCACCAGTTCACATGCCCTGCAGATACAAACAGCCTCATCCTTGCTCCCCTCTTGTCTTTGTTCTTTTATGCCTTACCCAAAACTCATATATAAGGGGTCTATTCAAAATTTAAGACTCTCCTGCAGTTCTTGGAACATGTGGCTGGCAACCTCAGACTTGAGGAGGGGTGTGTGTGCCTGGGATTGGAATGCATTCTGCCAATGTCAGAGAAACAACAGAGCAGCACAGCATACAACCAGCACTCTAAAGATTATAGGTTACTAAAGAGCATTGCACTTTCAAACAGAAAGGGAAAGAGTGAAGGAACACTTAAAGAGAGGGAGAGGGAAGGAGGAGGTGTAGGGATGAAAACTGCTAGAAACCTGAGGTAGCTGCTGATTTTACAGGGGTTGGTTTGCACATTGCTCTCATTGTTTTTTTCTTCTCCAGCAAAGCAACTTGAAGCCAAATAGATAGAAACAGGAAGTTACTGTATTGTACTGTATTCTAATTATGTTTGCTAAAAGTAGGGATGTGGGAGGAATTAATCAGATTTCAGGGCATACTTTCATAGCAGTGCACTGGATTATGGGAAAGTTCTTGTGAAAAAAATGTATATAATAGGCAAAATGTACACAAAAATCCAGAGCCCTCTGTAATGATGCTGGACTGCCACTGCTGCCAGTCATTTGCTCTGAGGTCAGAATGAGGCACCCAGCTTTGTGATCATCACTGGGCACCTCGTTTTGACCTCAAAGCAAAGTGACCCACAGTGGTGAGGGACACTCTGGGCAGCTCAGTGGGACATGCATGTGAACAGCCACCCAGTGTTGGACTGCAGGGCCTGCCATGCACTTGTAATCCCTTGGATCATTGGTATGGTCCAGGGGGTTGGGGAAAGCTAAAGAAAGGACTGCATTTGCTAGTTGAGTTCAGAAAGAGAAGGATTGTTGGTGCTGGAGAAGAGTGGTGGTTGGTAGGGCTAAGACAGGCCCTTTTCACCTTAAGTAAGGTAATAATATTTTCAGTTATGTAGTTAGGAGGGACCACAAGTGCAGGTTTTTTACAGTGTAACTTCTATATTACACTTGCCTCTATCATGAATTTTTGATTTAGGGCTTTAAAATTGCATCCAAATGTTTCAATACCACTGAGTATCACAGGCAGAAGAGTCCTGAAATCAAATCCTGCACTGACACCTCATTGGATTCATGGCACTTTGTGTCAAATTTAATACAGAATTGGTTATTACATATATGGCTATATCAGGACTTAAATTGTGATTGTGTTTGCCAAACTCAATTATAGTTGGCCCTATAGGATACAGAAAGAATTACACATTCACTGCTTGTACTTAACGTCCGGATCAGCCTGCTCAGGAACTGAGATTATGACACTGAGAATGATGGGGTTTAGCTGCCGTCCTACACACACTTACTTGGAAGTAAATCCCAAAGGTTGTCTTATTATGATTATAGGTCTACCTCTAGTGCCAAGCTTGGAAAAGTTACTGGTTTGGACTACCACTCCGAGACCCCCCAGCCAGCATGGCAACTGCATGGGGGGCAGGAATAAGTTTTGCAAGCTTTTGTCATGGCATGTAGGATGCTCTACATCTTAAATTAGCTAACTGTACTCCCCTTTCTCTTGTGTTAATAAAAGCAAACAGCTGTTGGTAATTTTATATGCTAAAATCTACCTCACCCTTTTTCCTGTTGCAGTGCTTCTGACTTAATGGTTGAGATTAAAATAATTAAATCCATAATCCTTATCTAGCTGAATCAGAAAGTACCATTTCTAGCACATTTTATGCAGGGTTCAGCCAATGTGCTATTATTGGAATCTGCAATTAAAATCTCTCTTATTCTTGCCACTGTAACCTGGGTAAACATACTCCCCTCATCTAAACATCTGATTATCTGAAATAATCTTCAAGTTTTTTGGACAAAAAGAGGTTGGTTGAACTGAATGAAATGTTAAAACTTACTCTTAGGTTGTCTACGTGAACAGTAGCGAGACTTTAGTGTGTGAAATCTATTTCGTTTTTCAATAGAACTCTGAAAGTTACCGACCAGAGCCAGGGGACTCAGTAAAAGGACTGAGAAACAAGGATGCCTCGGAGCACATTCTTAATTATAGAATCATAGAATCATAGAGTTGAAAGAGACCACAAGGGCCATCTAGTCCACCCCCCTGCCATGCAGGAAATCTAAATCAAAGCATCCTTGGCAAATGGCCATCCAGACCTTGAAGGAAGAGGACTCCACCCCACACTTTGAAGGAGTTTGTTCCACTGTCAAACAGCTCTTACTGTCAGGAAGTTCCTCCCAATCATGAGGTGGAATCTCTTTTCCTGTAGCTTGCATCCATTGTTCCGGGTCCTAGTCTCTGGAGCAGCAGAAAACAAGCTTGTTCCCTCCTCAATATGACATCCCTTCAAATATTTAAACATGGCTATCATACCACCTTTTAACCTTCTCTTCCCCAGGCGAAACATCCCCAGCTCCCTAAATCGTTCCTCATAGGACATGGTTTCCAGACCCTTCACCATTTTAGTCCCCCTCCTTTGGACACGCTCCAGTTTCTCAATGTCCTTTCTGAATTGTGGCGCCCAGAACTGGACACAATATTCTAGGTGGGGCCTGACCAAAGCAGAATACAGTGGCACTATTACTTCTCTTGATCTAGACCAGGGGTAGGCAACCTGCGGCCCGTGGGCCAGATGCGGCCCGGTGAGGCCTTGGGACCGGCCCCAGCCCGGTCCTGCCGCCGATTGCTGCCGGGGCCTTTGGCCTCTCGCGCGCAGGGGCAAGGGGGGCAATTGTCTATAAATGCCTCCGAAACATGCATTTATGTTAATATTTTTTTAAAAATCAGCAAAATTTTTTGCGTGTCCTCCACTTTTTTAAAAAAAGTGTCCACCATTTGAAAATGTTGTCCTACATTTGTCCTGGTTTATTTATTTATTTAATTTTTTTTAAAATTAATTATTTATTTTTTGGCTTCGGCCCCCCAGTTGTCTGAGGGACAGCAACCCGGCCCCCGGCTCAAAATGGTTGCCTACCCCTGATCTAGACACTATACTTCTATTGATGCAGCCTAAAATAGCATTGGCCTTTTTAGCTGCCGCATCACACTGTTCACTCATGTTCAACTTGTGGTCTACTTGGACTCCTAGATCCCTTTCACACGTAGTTTCATTCAGCCAGGTGTCACCCATCCTATATCTGTGCATTTCATTTTTCCGCCCTAAGTGCAATACCTTACATTTCTCCGTGTTGAATTTCATTTTGTTAGCTTTGGCCCAGCTTTCTAGTCTATTCAGGTCATTTTGAATCTTGATCCTGTCCTCTGGGGTATTAGCTATTCCCCCTAATTTGGTATCATCTGCAAATTTGATAAGTATGCTCCCAATTCTGTCATCCAGGTCATTGATAAAGATGTTGAATAGCACTGGGCCCAGGACACAGCCCTGTGGGACCCCACTGGTCACTTCTCTCCAGGATGAAAAGGAGCCATTGTTGAGCACCCTTTGTGTTTGGCCAGTCAACCAATTACAAATCCATGTAGCAGTTACTTTGTCTAGCCCACATTTTACAAGCTTGTTTGCAAGAATGTCATGGGAAACCTTGTCAAAGGCCTTAGTGAAATCAAGATATACTATATCCACAGCATTCCCTTCATCTACCAAGCTGGTAATTTTATCAAAGAAAGAGATTAGGTTTGTCTGGCATGACTTGTTTCTCTGAAACCCATGTTGACTTTTTGTGATTATGGCATTGCCTTCTAGATGTTCACAGACTCTCTCTTTAATGATCTGCTCTAAAATCTTTCCTGGTATTGATGTCAGACTAACTGGACGATAATTGTTGGGATCCTCTTTTTTCCCCTGTTTGAAGATGGGGACAATGTTTGCCATCCTCCAGTCTGCTGGGACTTCTCCTGTTCTTCAGGAGTTCTCAAAGATTATTGCCAATGGCTCCGATATGACATTTGCCGGTTCTTTTAATACTCTTGGATGGAGTTCATCTGGTCCTGGAGACTTAAATTCATTTAGATTAACAAGATATTCCTGTACTATCTCTTTACTTATCCTGTGCGGAAATTCCCCTATTCTGTCTTCTGCTCCATTATCCTCAGGTTGAGCACCCTTTTCCTTTTCTGAGAACACAGAGGTAAAGAAGGTGTTGAGTAATTCTGCCTTTTCTCTGTATTCTGTTAGCATTTTGTCATCTTCTCCACACAGTGGCCCTCCCATTTCCTTCTTCTTCCTTTTGCTGTAGACATATCCCCAAAAAAGCCCTTTTTATGGTTTTTAACCTCTCTAACAAGCCTGAGTTCATTCTGCGCTTTAGCTTTTCTGACTTTACCCCACTTTACCTGCTATTTCTTTGAATTCCTTTTTCGTGATTTCCCCCCTTTTCCATTTCTTATACATGTTCCATTTAAAACTTAGCTCAGTTGAAAGTTCCTTTCTTGAGACACCTCCCATTTTTCTTTCTCACTGGAACCATTTGAAATTGTGCCTTCAGTATCTCCCTTTTGAGAAACTCCCATCTGCCCTGAACTCCCTTCTCTTTTAGCAATTCCTGACCATGGGATCACCCCCAGTATTTCTCTAAGTTTAGTGAAATCAGCTCTCCTAAAGTCTAGAATGTGTGTCTGACTATGCCTGGCTTTTCCTTTCCACTGTATAACAAACTCCAGGAGAACATGGTCACTTCCACCTAATGATCCCACCACTTGCACCTCATTAACCAAGTCATCCTTGTTGGTTAGGATCAGATCTAAAATAGCTGACCCCCTGTTGCCTCTTCCACCTTTTGGACAATGAAATTGTCTTTCAGGCAAGTGAGGAATTTGCTTTAGATTTCCTTTAGATTTCACTGTGCCTTCAACATAATGCTGGAAAACCTACAAGTCATTCTAGATTTTTGTTATATATATATAAAAAGTCTTTTTCTTTTAATTAACATTTCTGTTCTCAAGGTGAACATTTACCCAGAACCAGTTGAAGCTCTACATAAGCATAACATAATTATTGAATGACTCCTCTATTTGTGTGTGTTACAAATATGTAAAAGTCATCCTTATTGACAGGAATTTGGCTTTTTGAAAATGCCAAAATTTCCTTTGCGCGTCAGAATGATTTACATGCTTGGTTTTTAAACATCTGAAGTGATGGTACATTCGACCCTTCCTGCTGCCACATTCCTAAGCTTAAAAAGATCCACTATTACGCGCAGAAGACACTCTTTTAAAAACATATCCCTAAGTCAACTGTGAAGAATAAATCAATGGATTCAGGGTTCAGTTTTTCTCCTGAAACTTTGTGCACTTGTGCTGATGCCTTTAACATTAGGATCTTTTTTTTTTTTTTTTTTGCCAAAACAAAATGTAATGTTTTATTTTCTTTTATAGTTGCTTAGTGTTTCAGTTAAGTCTCACCAATGCTTTTTCCAAATGGATTATTTCAACTGAAAACAACAGTGGAGATGAGTTGCCCATTTATTTCTTTTGAGTATCTTTCAGAGGAGGCAGACATGAAGAAATCACCAGGTGGAGCTGGTCTTCCCCTCAGTAGGGCTAACATAAATTTCAGGGTCAGAACAAGTTTTCAGTTATAAGCACTCACTCACTCACTCATTCTTTCAGAAAGTGTTGGAAAAAAACATGAACATACAAAATTGCCATAAGACTTAATCACGCTTACTCATTGAAGTTCAAAGGGGCAAGTTAGTTGTGAATAATCTAAGTCCCACTGATTTCAATGGACCTACTCCATGCCAAGAAATCAGAGGAAGACTAGGAATGGGAAGGGCAGCTATGAAAGAACTAGACAAGATCCTAAAGAGTAAAGACATATAAAGGAATACTAAAGTTTGAATTGTCCAAGCCATCGTATTCTATGGGTGAGAAAGGTGGACAGTGAAGAAAGCGGATAAGAAGAATATAAATTCATTTGAAATGTGGTGCTGGAGAAGAGTGCGGAAGATACTGTTGACAGCCAAAAAGACAAACAAATGGGTCCTTGAACAGGCTAAGCCTGAAATTTCCTTGGAAGCCAAGATGATCAAATTGAGGCTGTTACACTTTGGCCACTTCATGAGAAGGAGTGACACATTAGAAAAGACAATAATGACTAGGAAAGGTAGAGGGAAAGAGAAAAAGGGGAAGACTGCCCATCTGATGGATTGACTCAATCAGAGAGGTTACGAGCATATTATTATTATTACTTTTATTTTATTTTATTTTATTTTATTTTAGAGTACCGTAGGTTTTACACAGTACTTTACAAAGCAAAATAATAAAAAAGACAGATAAAAGCCTGCCTATGGCATTGAATCTAACCAACAACAAGGAGATGTAAAATTAATAAAATAAGATTACTGTATATAGTGAACTCTTGTTATACGCTGGGGTTTGGTTCCAAGATCCCCTGTGGATAACAAAATCTGTGGATGCTCAAGTCCCATTAAATATAATGACATAGCAAAATGGTGTCCCTTATCAAAAATGGAAAATCAAAGTTTGATATTTGAAATTTATACTTTTTTTGAACATTTTCAAACTGTGGATGCTTGAATCTGTGTATAAAAAATCCATGTATATGAAGGGCCAACTGTACTAAAATTACACAATACGATAAAATAAAAACCTGGACCTAACCCATCATTTCACTATCCCACAAAAGGATGCAAGACAGAGGGCTCACTGTGACCAATGTACAATGCATATTGAAAGTAAATAATGTATTTGAACAGATTTAAATGATATGATTTTTAAGATCAAAGACAAATGTTGCTAATGTGATCATTTTTTCAGGTTGCAATGGGTATTTTCCCATTTACCTAAAAGATATGACAAACTGATTTGAGGTTTGAGATTCCCATGTGCTCTCTAGATCCTTGCTTGTCATGCTAACTTCAACCATCTAAGTTGGGTTGGAACACTTTTAACTCTGAAAGTACCGTCAGCCCTCTGTATCCATGGATTTTTATCCATGGATTCAAGCATCCATGGCTTGAAACTATTCAAACAATATAAATTCCAAAAACAAAACTTTGATTTTACCATTTTGTATAAGGGACACAATTTTACTATGCCATTGTATTTTCTGGGACTTGAGCATCTATAAATTTTGGTATCCACAGGGGCTCCTGGAACCAAACCTCAGAGGATAGTAAGGCCCCACTGTAGTGTTTCTGTTTAAGGGAAGGTATGTTTCCTACATGTCCTGCACAGATGTGCAAGTTGATCCTTATTCAAGAAACCCTTTGAACTTAGTAAACGATCATCCAACCTCACCCCTTCAAATATAAGATTTTAAGATCCTGGTGACTTTTCAACTCCAGGTAGCTGTGAAAAAAACAGATTGCTTAGAACATTGCAGTCTGATTCCAGAATTAATTTCTGGATAGAATCAGCTTTGGTTCTCTTTGTAGGTGACATTTGCATAGAACTGGACATTGGGAGAGCGGGGGGGGGGGGGGAAATAAAGTTGTTGCACTTTCATTATTCCTGAAGTGTTTCAAGATAAATGCCTTTATCAAAGGAAACTGGAAAGCATAATACAGTATTAATCTTGAAAAGCAGTTCTACATACCTTGAAAAAAACCTGTAACAAGTTCTGTAATAAACTGTATTGTCCCTAGTAAAATTCCATCAAAAAGTGATACCTTTATTGGCCAACTGAAATGCACAATATACTTGTTGCAAGCATTTGAAGCTCCACTGGCTTCTTCATCAGGCAAGATGTTACCCAAAAAACTGTAGATGTTAGGAAGATGTCTGCATTTGGTTGTTTCTGTCCCTAGTTAAGATAGTCTGACTAATACTGTATAAAAGAATGTTTAAAAAGGATAGCTATAAGTCACCTACCATAGTTGCAACAGTGTGCATCTGTACCTCAGTTGCTAGAGATTGGGAAATGGAAGGCACAGTTGCACTTAGGTGCTGCTGATGCGGAGACAAGCGACTGGGTACTGTGTGAACAGAATGCTACACTAGATGGGCCTTTGGTGATTCAATTAGGATCTTGTTATGTTCTCTTCAATGCTGCCTTTAGTCTGAGATGTTTCTAAATGTATTCACATTTATTAATGTGATCATTTTAAAACCATCTTGGGAGGGCTTACCTCTCATGACTAACTAAATAAATGTTCAAACAAACAAACTGTACCCATCAGAAGCTGCTAGTTTGAGCAGAGGAGTACTGGAAAAGAAGTGTTTATCCCCTTTCTCTCCAGCCACCTTTTTTACTCAAGCCACTCTCCTTTCTGCTTTCCACATGTGGGCAAAAAGAAACAGTACTTGAAGGAAGAAAATCAGGACTGAAGGGATTCTGAAAGGGGAAATAGCTTGGTGACAAAGGTTTAAGCAGCTTGACATGTCTTCTCTCAAACTACCGCCCATGGCTGCTTTTCAGTTTTAAAAAGAAAAGAAGAAGACAAGATGTTATTACATTTACTGTTGTGTCAGGTCAGTTGTGTGTTCCCTCACAGTAGAATCAGTTATCAAGCTGTCCAGTAGATAAGGGAACAAGAAGCCATTTGATTTTGGCCCACATATTTGTTGTCTAGAAGTGTAAGAAAGGGGAAATATGAACTATTCTGGGAAATAGAAAGGAAAATATGTTGTTGTTAGCTGCCATCAATTTGAACTCAGTCTTGTCTTGATGGGTTGTTCTGGTGGTGTCCTGTTCAGATGATCCACAGCTCAAACCCCAGTTCTGGTGCAAACAGTCCAGATGACATCCAGAATTTTCAGCTCCAGAAATGGTGTATAACACATTTAATACAAGTTTTTAAAATTTACCTCTTATTCAGGATCTTCTAGGAAGATCTGAAGCCCTCTGTTCCCATGCCAAGGTGGCCTTCAGCATGAACATTCTGCTGAGCCTCCTGATACATTCACGACTATCACCAGTTATTTGCTCTGGATTCAGAAGCAAGCGATGCATGGCATAGTGGACATGCTGAGTGTTGCAGTGGGATGCCCATACAGACAGCCACACTAGTGCAGGTGTGGAAGTTCAGGTAATGGGGGAAGTTGGATCAGCACTGGGGCCAGGATACTCCAGGCTACCCTCAGAGTATCCTGGCTAGTTCAGGCAAGACTCTTGACTCATGATGATCCTATGAACAAGAGACCTCCAAGTCACCTTATAATCCAACAGTCCTGCTCAGGTCTTGCAGATTCAGGGCTGTGGCTTTCTTGATATTCTACCCACCTGTGATGGTATCGTTCTCTTTTCCTACTGGAAATACTACTGAAAAAGTATATCTTCAGATATATAACTTGAGAGCCTATTCAAATTATGTGCAAATCACAATTAGAGACCAGCACATATAAATGGAAAATTTGGACATATTGGTGACCAAAGGTTACTCACTGGCTCATCTGTGGTCAATAAGCATTAAAAAGTGTCCTAAGAAAAAAAGGGCTAGCTGTTCTTTTTCAAATACCAGCTCTCAAGAGCAGCATATTACTACTTACTACTTATATTTTCTTAGATTTGATACTATAAGTACTGAATCATTTCTAAATTACAAAATATGGGAAGTTAAAAGCTGAGGGTGAAATAAATTTTGTATAAGACAAATTCTGTACATAAAACCATGTGACAACAGATGGTGTGAGAAACTTATGTGTGTAAGAAACAGACCAATGTAAAATAGGCTGTGAATGTATAGAGGCAGAAGAATATATAACCTGAAAACTGGCATTTAGCTGATCAGTTCTCTGGGGAAAATGGAGCTTATACTGACAGGAAATCAGTGTCAAAGTAGTTAGAATGGTCAAAGCTTGGAAAAACCAACTACTAATCATGCTGCCTGGAAAAACCAGCCACTATCCAAGTACATTCCAAAAAAGTAACATGATCAAATGACGCATGTCCCAAAGTGTCTGGAAGCTATTCTGGTGCTGTGATCTGGTTCTTTGGACCGAATTTTTAAAAAGCAGAAAAATCTGGCTCTTGGTAGTGGCCAGCTTGGGACTGTGGCAGTGGTCCACTTTGGAAGCAGGCTGTGTGGTCGCCATGGTCCTGGCCCAATTACAGCCCAATCTGACTGGCTGTCAGCTTCACCCTTTCACACTTTGACTATAATTTCCACTATAATTCTCATGGAATCCTATGGAATCTGGAAGTTAGACTTTTCAGCTGGAGAACTTTAGTGCCTCCATAAACTACAAGATTCCACAGGATGTTGCCATGACAGTTAGTGGAACCATAGCGCTATAACTATGCACTGTGAAAGAACTTCAGAACTACTGGGGTTTACTAGTAGGTTCTGGTTAGGTTAGCAACTAAACCTAAATTGCTTAAAATTCTGATTAAAAGAAGTGGTAAGAGTTTAGGTTGTGGGTTCAGTACCAGCTCTCAGTGTCCCTAAATTCAAGGATTGGGACCGGTGGAAGTCAAGGGAGAAATACATAGAATATATCAAATTTCTCTTCTGCAAAGAATCAACACTTAACTGCATAATGAATTCTTTGAGGCATATTACTGGTTAAAAGGTCTATTGTTTTGCCTCTGGCCTTGGGCTGCATTTGCAATGCAGAATAATGCAGTTTGACTGCATACCAGATGGCTAGACTCAATCAGGAAGGTCACAGTCTGAACCTACAGGGTCTGAGCAGAGAAGGTGAGAATAGGGGGTCATGGAGATATCTCATTCATGAGGTTGCCATGAGTTGAAGTCAACTCGAAGGCAGAAAACAACAAGAATTGCCATGGCTCTGTGCTATGGAATTCTGTTATTTGTAGTTTTGTGAGTAATTTGTAGTTTTGTGAGTGAATTAACCTTCTATGTCACAGCACTCTGTTGCCACAACAAACTACAATTCCCAGGATTCCATAGGATGGGGCCATGCAATTAAAGTGGTGTCAAACGGCATAATTTCTGCAGTGCAGATGCAGTCTTACTCTTGCATCATCTTTGTGTTTGCAACAACCACAATGCATTCAGCCTATTCCAGGACTTTTTAAAAACAGTGTAGGGTTCTGTATGATCCTCGTGACCTGAGAGAATGCACTTGGGTTCCTATTCTTTGTAGACTTTTAAACAGAGGTTGGACAGTTATCAGTTGTCTCTCCAGTGTTTTAGCTATGAATTTTTGCATGACAGGGGATTCAGATTGACAGACCTTGAGTTTCCTTCCCGCATTGTGATTCTATTTCTTCTTATCTACATTTTGAATAAACATTTATAATGTTTAGAGAAATGTAGGGATTGTAAAGGCCACAGGCCATGTTGGCTGGGGAATTATGGTAGGTGAAATCCTCAAAGAGGAAGTTCTCCAATTCTGAGCCATGGTGAAAATTGTGTGGCCCTCCAGATGGTGTTGGACTGCAACTCCCAGCACCCTTAGCTAGCATAGGCAATGGCAAAGAATGCTGGGAGATGTATTTCAGCAATATTTGAAGGGCTACACAATTCCCATTCATGTTAAACCTTAAGATGTCACTAAATTTGCAATGTGGGTCAATATATTTAAGAATATTCTCCAAATAGATTTCATACAGCAACTATGCTTTTCCATGTATATTTCTCGGGAATATTTTAAATTTTAAGATCAGCCTCTTGATGGATTGAACACTTAACAGCCAATCTGCATTTGATGAACAGAAACTAATGGTTGCAAGCAATACACATTAATGCTTGCATGTTTGCTTTTAAACTCACAATGAAGAGATTATTCAAAATGGATCCAACTAGTTTGGACTTCCACTGAGAACTTTTTCCAGGACAGAAAATGCTGAAATTTTGTACCTTTTCAAGATTTTCAGTCACATTACAGGCATCATATGCCATTGATTGTAATTGACAGACAATTGTGAAAACTACTTATTTGGGCAGTAACTAATTCTGCTAAGGCCTAATGTACTTTTTGGGCATTTCCAATGCATTCAGTTGCAGTGACATGTATTTAGTTTGGGACTTCATTAGCAGCGTTTGGAAATATAATGCTTATATATGACAAATAAAAATCACATATATGCACATCTTTGCAGTTGCATTTTTTCCAGTAGCAGTAGCAGTAGCAAGAGAAGGTAAACCAAATCAACAGTCTCCAAGCAGCTTTTTTTAAAAATCTTTTTTTGTATCCTTGGCCTTTTTCCGTCTGCTGCCATCACTTACATTGGTATTGTTTATCCAACTTAGTGTACCAATATTCTGTCTCAAAGAGCCATGTGTGTGCTTTGTATTGCTTTCTGAGATGGTCTTTAAACAAGTTATACTGCAACAAAATGTTGTGGTTTTGCTCCCCTCCCATTAAGGATCTTTCAGTTCCCTCCAACCAAAGTATCCCACTCTTCTTCCCCCTCCTCCATCTTTTTCTAATTTTCTTTTCTTTCCATCACTAGTAAGCCTGCTCACGCTTCATGGCTCTTTGGGGAGGGATCCCTTAGGATTTATGTGTGTGTGTGTGTGTATCCAAACTTTGGGATTTCCCCAACTAACCAAGCTAATACTTTTAGTTTATTAGGGCTCCATTTCTATTAAAATCCTGCTTGCATGCACCATAAAAGCTTTCTATTAGAAAGAGTGATATTCTCCTATTTCAAAAATGTAAACACACAGACATGGCCTAAATTCTATTGGTAGTCCATACACATTCAGTCAGTGGGATTTACAGAAGTGTTGACTCACCATTCAACAGTGACTTTAACAGTTCTGCTCTGGTTGAGACTAAATTTTGGTGTACATTTCCTATGTTTGGGTGTTACTTTTTAATCAGACTATAGGACATCCTACTGAGGGTTGATGGCAAACGTTTTGGGGTGATGAATCCAGCCCAAGTTTCAGTCTGAAATTTAGAAGTGTTCTCCAAAGTGTTGAACTTTTTTCCAAAAACAGTTTAGAGCAAACAGTCAAGGGCTGGAAGGGCTGCCTTCTCACAAGGAATGCTTCCTTGTTACCAGTTTCTGCCCTTGAGCCACCGGATTCCCAACTTTTCCTTTCCAATTCTCATGCCATTCCCTTACTGCAGGGGGAGTGTTTGTGTTTGCTGGCAAAATCAGAACATGCAGATTAGTTCATAAGACTGTAAGGGAAAGAACTAGGTGCTTGGTGTTAGGGTCTGGACCTTCTCAAGACAAGGAAAGGATGCTGGGATCCTTGTACTAATCAACAGGATATTGTCTTAGTTACCAGTCATGCATATGCAAGACCTTCTCTGTATAGAGAGATGTAGTTCAATGGTGTAGAGTGAGGCAATGAGAATGATTATTACTAAGCAATATAGATGTTGGCATCAATCAAGAGCAATCTGTTCAGCAACAGCAAAAAGGGCACAGATAAGAAGTCAGAAAAGTAGAGGGGGTTGCAGCTTATTTGTTTGGGTTACTCTCAACATCAGGAAAGGCCAAGGATAATAGTATATTTAATAAATGTGACACATTTGTCTGTTGATTTGGTCCACCCGAAGACTTCTAGAGGAGATTTCTTGGCATTTGTCAGAAATAAACATTCTAGACATATTTTGTGACAAATTGCTGTGACACAAGCCCAGTCTTCAAGCTGTTGTTTTGCTGATCGGCATCTATAGCTGAAATGTTCAGACGCATTCTGCACAGTGGCATACAGTCTGTAAAGGACACACAGTCCTATGGTTGAGTGACAGGATTTTCCAAAAAGGAAAAAAAAAAAGCCACTGAACTGGAGAATGCTCTCCTTCAAGGGTGTACAAAGTGCCGCCCTGAAACTGCATGCCCCCCCCCATTTGTTTTTTCCACCCTCCAGTTGCCCAGACCTTCCTTCCTAACACACAAAAGAGAGGCATTTCCAATCTTGGACACCTGCTGGAGTAGTTATTTTCCTTTTAAATGGATCTAGGGGGTCCCTGCACTGTTTAACATTTGAAAAATATCTAATGTTCTTTCAGACCTTACAATGGACTTCTAGTCACTTCCAGCTTTTGTTTTCATTTTTTTGGATTTTTGGCAGCCCATGTCAAAATTGGGCAAACAGTTAGCCCATGAACACACAAGAGTTGCTCACTCCTGCTCTCTATGTGTGGGACGAGTCACCATTTTGAGAAGGGAAAATGGGCTGTGGAGTTATGAAGAAAGTGCACTGTCTAGTAGTGTTTCACAAGCATTTAGGAATTTGCACATTCTTATTTTAGATCACAGGTGGGCAACTACAAAGGGGTAGGGGCCATTCCTTTCCCCACATCCCTCCAGCAAGCCACACTGTCCCCTTTTGGCAGCTCAGAAGTGACATAATATCATTTCCAACCAGCATTTGAACCAATTTTGGCTTTTCTGTCTCTGAGAGGGGTGGGAAGGTCTCAAGGGGTAGGGAAAGTAAGCTGCCACATTTGTGACCAGTTTTAGGTTCTTTGGGCTGGTTTTTGGGTGAAAAGTCACCCAGGAAGTGGCATCTTTTTTTAAAAAAAAAATTGTGAGGTCTGGGGGAGCTTTTGATTTCACATTTTGATGTCCCAGAAACTGCATGTGACTCATGGACCAGACTTTTCCCACCCCTGATTTTGGTGAAGAACAAAACAGCATCCCTTCTGATTTCATGTAGAAGAGCCAACAGGACTGGCAGCTGAATCTCTCTTCAGTCTTGGGACTTATGGCACCACCTCTGGTGCCCAACTTACCTCTTCCGAATTGGGCTCAAATTCAGAAGTTACGCTGATTTTATCGCATGGACATTTTCCTTAAAACTGCTTCCCATTCCCTCCAGTGTTGAATTCGGACCCTGTAAGTTGCTTCAGCTGCCATTTCCCCCCCATATCGGAAGCTTCGGAATTGGTGTTAGGACATCATCTTCCATTCATTAATGCCTGAAGGCAGAAGGCTAGCTGTATGGAAACAGGCAGGCCTCTTAGCACATAACTTTTGCTCTCAGCACCTTGCTTCCACCCTCCAGAATCAACTACCTGGAGCAAATGGCTTACTTGGTCAAATCATATGAACATGACCAGTCATATGAACAAGCCACTTGTGCGCTGAGCAATCTACTTCATTTCTATTTAATTCTTGTCTGCAATGAATCTTTAGGGATGCCTCCGCTGCCCAGCATCTAAAAAAATCCCTGATCTGCAATGAAACCCATTAGCAGTTGAAAGCACAGCTACATGACTGCAGCAACATTCTCGTGATCATTCACTTCCTAGTGGACGGTGTTACCAAAGTTTTAACAAGGAAGCATGCTAGCAGCTGAGCAGACTGCACACCAGCGTCTGTTCACAAGAAAAAGGAATTCATTGTTGCCAGACACATGACTGAAAGATATGTGTGTAAATTAAGCCTCTCAA
>NC_056523.1:240978880-241013439 GCF_019175285.1 Sceloporus undulatus
ATACAAGCCACACACCATTTGCCTGGCAGATCATTAGCTCACAAAATGAATAGTGATCTGATTTTTTAAGAGAGAGAGAGAGAGAGAGAGAGATGTTTTATTGAACAATTTCTAGATTGTACCTACAAGCAACAATTAACTAGGGTTGGAATAATTTAGGAGGTGAGGACTGGGTAAAAAAATCCAAGCAGAAGATTCAGGTGAGCAGAAATGGCTTCAATTGATCAGAAGGAGATTTGTACAGACCAATGCTGTCTCCATTGCTTGGAAGAATTACTTTTTAATGTGACATCTCTCAGAGCCCCTCAAAACTGCATATCCACTGAGATTTATGGCTGAGGAGTTCTAGGTGGTGTGCTCCAAAAGAGGTAATTTTCCCAAGCTCTGAATATCTTTCATCCCAGAATGATTTTGCATAGCTCATGTGGTTCCTTCTACCAGAAAGGTTTGTCTCCTTGGCTTGAGCGCCAAGGTTTGCATGTGTGTGGCTTCCCAGTGGGTTATATATCCGTTGTCCTCACCTCCACATTATGCCAACAATACAGCAATAACAGTGGGACAGAATGAATGTAACATTCAGTCAGTAGGATCTCTCTTCTCTCCATGGCTTGAACCTTGTTTAATAAGATTAGAATCCCTTGACTAGATAGCATATACATCTGCCAATGTGGCATGCTTCGGTTGCAGAGTTAGCCAGGCTCCTATCCCTATTGTTTCTGTGGGGGCAGAAGATGACATGGCAATCATCCTGAGTTATCCACTGATTTCAATAGGAACATTTAAGACATGCCCCCTCCCTGTAAGCAAAAGGATTTGCCATTGCAGAGGTAAGGTTAAGTTCTGAAGGGGTGTAGGATTCCTTCCTGGCTCTAGTTCTTCCTTGCCACCATGCTCTGATGTCTTCTGCTATCCTAATGGTGCTCCCCTGGCATAACCTTTCTGCATCAGTAGCATCACTTCTGAACAAGTATATCACTATACTGTACAAGTGCTGTTTTTCAGAACATAATACTGTATTCTTTCAGAATGTTGCAGGGTGACCAGATGTCCTTACCACAAAGGAGGATAAAGCACCACAAAATATAGGACATTCAAAAAAAATGTAGGATATTACCAACTAAAAGCTTTTAAAAAACCATATGAATATAAAATCATGTTTCTCAGTCATGCTCAAAATGGAGGAGATTTTGGAATTCCTCCTGGACAGAAGACTGAAATGTAGGACATGTCTTGGAAAGAGGGGACCTCTGGTCACCCTGGTATGTGGGGATTTAAGGCACAATCCCATCCTGTCCAGTGTGTGTTATTCTCAGGCTAAGATTGCTCTGTGAAACCATCAATAGAAGCAGCAGATTTTTCTGTCGTTGCTCCCAGAAATTAGCTCCTTCAATTGTGGAGGTGTCCATGAAAGATTACTTCCTCCATGTACTTGTGTCCATGTGCTGTTCCATATGGAAGAATTTTCAGCATCTGAACTGGTCTCAGATCTGAATAATTCCAAAGACTTTGATTTAAATTGATTGTAAGAGGGAATTATTGCTTTATATCTGCCTTTTCACATCTCAACAACTTGTTCTGCTTTACCTTTCCACTGTATCTGGGGATTATCATTTTTTTAACATAGAATAATAAACAAAATACAGTATAGTACATTTCTCATGTAAACGTTAGCCCCAACTAACTTTTATTAAAATAGTAAACTTGCATACTCCTATTTTTATATGAACATTATATTGCTATATAAACCAACAGCATCATCCAGAGCACCTGAGGCTCTGGTCCTCTTCTGAGAACTTCTGGATTGGCCAACTTCCTTGGTTTTATTTCCACTCAATATCCCCAGTTGAATCCCCTCCTTTATCAAAAACAGCAGCAGGTATGTATTGGCCAGCTATTTTGCCATGGGCCTCATTAGTACGGTGGAGCCACCCTTCTAAATAATTTCTGATTGGCAGCCTTGAACAGAACAAAAAACTGAAAAGTATGTATTCACACTAGACGAGTTAAAGGAAACAATGTTCCCATGTGCTGTTGATGATCCACAAATTTTATTCTCTTAAAAAGCCCAATGCATTTTCAGCCTTGCCACAAATTGGCCTTCTTCAGGGCAGTCTTGATTGACTATCTTGACCACTTACATCAGAAATTGAGCTTATTTTACCAAACTAAGGACCCGAACAGACAGGCCAAAATAAAGCTGCTTCAGGTCACTTTGGAGGTATGCTGTTTAAATGCTGCATGCGTCCTAAGAGGCTGGAAGCCATGCCAAAGCCACGCTCCAGTCCTGAGGACAGGAGTGCAGCTTTGGTGCAGCTTTTGGCCTCTTAAGATGTGTGTGTCATTTAAACAACATACCTCCAAAGTGACACTTGAACTCTGTTGCTGCTGTCTCCTGGAAAATAATAGCTGTGTTTACTTGCAGCCATCTTTACTGGCTCCAAGACAGTAGAAACACACCACTCTGGCAGTATCTGAAGTTCATTGGAAATATATCAGGGCCAGCAAGACATCATCTGGATATCAGAAGCAAAATTGGTTTATACAAGTACAAATCCTGACATTCCCTCTTAGACTTTGATTTGCCTGGAGGAGCTCTGTCTGCTCTCCAGCCTACCAGACAAAAAATCTACATGAGCAAACATCTTTAAAAGAGACCTTTCTAACAGCAATAGGTAACCAATAAAGCAGAAGGTGGAAATGTATACAGTAATATTAATAATCCCCAATCTAGCCCAACACACACACTCAAACCAAGAACCTTAATTTCCAAGTGGTAAAGGGACTATTTTAGAGTTACATTCATCTGATGGTGAGAAACTTCATTCTAGTCTCCAGGTTTGACTTTTTAAATAGACACTGTACATTCATTTCTGAACATGAAGTACTGCAAGGAGGAGGAGACACAAATTTTAGCAGTGAGCAAGGGAAATTAAAAATGCAATATTCTTGGTTTTACTGTTCAGTGCTACAGAATATAACATTTTTGTTCCTATTTAGGTTTAGAAATTGTCAATGGAAAAGCAGATGGGGAGAATTAATTGGAATACTTTCATTCAGAATTGTTGAAAAGCCAAGTTTAATCAAAATGGTTGTCTTAGTTTTAAAAAAATCAATCTCAAAAATATAGTTGTGGAGGTGGAGAACTACAGTTCAATCAAACACACACACACCTGTGTGCACATGGGCCTGAGTATACAAAATTCAATTCCCTTCTTTCATTACAAGTCCATTTATTATCTTGGTTTGTATAGGAGAATTTTTAAAGGCTTCACCTGAAAAAACTGCTGCTGACTGGGTTGGTAGGGGATAAAACTTTTTACTCTAAGTGTTCCAAAAATCTTTTCAATCCAACAGTAGCTTCCTCAAATGGGGAAGTAAAAGGTAATAGATAATATCACCATTGAAGACCTTCTTGCCCTAAGTACTATAATCTACAGTATCTTGTTGTTTATCCTTTACCAGTTGCTTTTAAAGCAACATCCACTTTGTTTGTCCTACCAAAGTCTCCTCATCCTGGAGATAAGTAACTAGCCAGGGGTCACAGGGTTCTGACATGGGCCTAATGCTATTCAACATCTTTATTAATTACTTGAATGGTGGAATAGAGGGCATCCTTATCAAATTTGCAAATGACACTAAATTAGGAAGAGTTGCTTATACCCCAGAGGGCAGGATCAAAATTCAAATGACCTTAACAGAGTAGAAAGCTGGACCAAAACTAACAAAATGAATTTCAATACGGAGAAATGTAAGGTACTACACTTAGACAGAAAAGAATGAAAAGCACAGACATAGGATGGGGGGCACCTGGCTTGACAGTAATACATGTGAAAGCAATATATGAGTCTTAGGGGCTTGACAGACCACCTCAAAGGGGTGGCGTGACGCACCTCTTTCCTAGCCAGATCAGGGCCCCAGCAACCGCATGCCGCGGCCTCAATCCGGTCTTTCCAGGGCACAAAAAGGAGCCGCAAAAAGTATCATGATGCCTTGGGGGTGGAGTCAGGTTGTGTGTCATCTGGAGACAACACCCTGACTCCACCCCCAGGCTGGCCTTAATGGTCAGTCTGAAGAGGGCCTTAGTGGACCAAGGGGTTAAAATGTGTTGGCAATGTGATACAGCAACTAAGAAAGCCAATGGAATTCTAGGCTGCATCAATAGGAATATAAATAGAGATCAAGGGAAGTAATAGTACCACTCTATGCTGCTTTGGTCAGACTTCATCTGAAATATTGTGCCCAATTCTGGGCATCATAGATCATGAAAGATGTTGACAACTTGGAGCGTGTCCAGAGGAAGGTGGCCTAAATGGTGAAAGGTCTGGAAACCTTGCCCTGTGAGGAGTAGCTTATGGAGCTGGTCACATCCACATACTTAACCTGGAAAAGTGAATTTTAAGAGGTGACATGATAGCCATGTTTAAATATTTGAAGGGGTGGAGCAAGCTTGTTTTCTGCTGCTCCAGAAACTAGGACATAGAGCAATGGATTCAAGCTACAGGAAAAGCAATTCCACCTAAAGATTAGGAAGAACTTCTTGACAGTAAGAGCTGTTCAACAGTAAAATATGCTGATATTGAGGGTGGTGGAGTTTCTTTCTTCGGAGGTTTTCAAACAGAGGCTGGATGGCCATCTGTCAAGAGTGCTTTGATTATGTATTCCTATATGGCAGGCATGTTCAAGAAAATATAGGCGTTTTCTAGGTTCTCTAGTGTGATTCTGTGGTATGCTGATGGAGGAGGTTTACCATAGAGTCATACTGGAGGATGCAGAAATGCCTGGAGGTGTTCTCTCTAAAAATCGCTAGCGCCTCCAATGTGAATCTATGGTAAGCTCACTTCAGATGTTTTTCATTTCAATAGGGTTCACTATTATCCAAGGTTTCATGTTTTATGGCAAGTCTGGGATTATATCCCTCAAGGATACAGGGGTCATATTGTAATGTTCTCCTCCCCGACTCAATATAATAATGTAATAATAGTAATCTAGCCTTGAACATATTGTAGGGGTCTATGAAGCTCTGGTAGGAAACTGAAGAACCTGGGGAGAAGGTTATCTCATCACTCATCACTTCTTCGTGTTGAAGAAAATGGACAAGAGACAGACAGAATATTAGAAGTGGGCAACTGGGTTTGTAGATGGAAAAGATGTAGTTTCTTGGATTATATGCTATGGTCTCTGAAGAAGGAATTTAGACAAGAGGTGAGTTGTACCTGAGAGCAGTTGCTAGGAACATATTTATCAGGAGTTTAAAAAATCTGATCAAGGGCACTTTAAGTTGATTTTTGTAGAGGAGAGCATGGGAACAATAGGTACTGGGCACAATAACCTCAGTGATACACAAAGAATTGGGACAATACTACATGAATTCTCCACTGGACAGAAAAAGCAAATAAAAATGAAGCAGCTACTGACAATGGTCCATCATCTTAGATATATCTGCACTAATGCAAAGAGATAAACAAGATGAACTTGAACTCCTAATGCAGGAATGCAGGAATGCAAAGATGGGGTCCAAAAATATAAAATGTACTGAATGCAATAATTTAAAAGAAAATCTATATAAGATAATGTATATATGGATGGTATCTAACCCAGAATGTTTCAAACCAATGTTGGGGATATCAAGATAAGGAGGACTCCTTTTTTCATATGTGGTGGACTTGTTAGAAGGGAAAAAGTTAATAGTCTAAGATTTATACATAAATCCATATATAGAGAGAGATTTATACATAAATCCATATATATTCAATATATATATTGAAGCTAAATTTTGTAATGTTATCAGAAATGTTTTCTTGGGCATTATAGATAAAGAACTTAATAGTAAATATGTATTACTTTCATATATGCCAACAGCAGCAAGAATATTGTTTGTTCAAATTTGAAATGGACTGAAGAATAAACAATGGAAGAATGGATTGTCAAAGTTGCTGAGTTGGTCCAGATGACCAAATTAATGTGAGTTCTAAAGGATAAGTCAACTGAAGACTTTTTGAAAGGTTGGAAAGCATTTTTGTACTGTTCAAGCCTTATGAAATCTAACAATATAATAACGTGTGACTATAGTTATTAATAATTTCAATTAGATTGTTTAGTTGGATTTGTAAGTGTTAAATATTTTTATTTTTGCTACACTCAGGACTGGGGGTGGGAGACAGAGCCCTACTATGTATTAGCTATATAGTTTTTCTTTCTTTCTTATCTCTCTCTTTTCCTTTCTTTCCTTTCTTTTTCAATTCTTCTTCTCTCCCCCCACCATTTTTCTTTCACTTTGATTGCATATTATTTTGATTGTAGACTAGATTGTTTGTGTTAAAATTAATTTTAAAAATTATCTCAGAAAAAGTATAAAATGTAAGTTAGATAATGCTACTGTTAGATGGATTTGCTATTGGATGACCAATTGAAATAGTGCTCACAAATGGTTTCTCTTCCTTCTGGATAAGAGTTAATGACTGGCGTATCTCTGGATTCTTTCCTAGCTTAATGTTATTCAAAATCTTTATAAATGATGGATTACAGAACAGAGAAAAAGATTATCACATTTGCATATGAATTCAAATTATGGGAAATAGGTAATATCCCAGAAGAAAGAGTTAGAATCCAAATGATTCTAACAGTCTGGAGAACAGGGTGAAAATTAATAAAATGACTTGCAATAGGGATAAACATAAGGTATACATCTGAGCAGGAAAAATGGAATGCACAAATATAGAATAAATAGCATATGGCTTGACAACAGTATACATGAAAAAAATCTAGGACTGTTAGTAGACCACAAGCTAAACATGAATCAACAGTATGATGTGATGGCCAAAAAAGCCAATAAAATTCTAAACTGCATCAACAGGACTATAGTCCAAATCAAGGGAAGTAATACAGCCACTGTGTTCTGATTTGGTGGAACTTTCACCTGAAATACTATGTCCTGTTGGCATCACAATTCAAGAAGGATATGGACAAGTTAGAAAGTTATACTGAAATTTATACTTTTTTTGAACATTTTCAAACCGTGTGTGCTTTAATCCGTGTATAAAAAATCTATGTATAAGAAGGGCCAACTGTATACTGTGTGACCCTTGGTAGGGCGGAGTGATTTCCATGTTAATCTGTGTATTGATCTGTTGTTGATGGCAGGGCCTCAGGGTGGGAAGATATGCAAAAGAGGATTAGTGTCTTTTTAATTAGTTTGGCTACCAGTCCTGAAAAACAGCAAACTCAGGACTCAGCAAATGCAAATGAGAAACCATCCAGGGTCAGGGGCTTTCCCAGCAGACAGTGATCACTAATTAAGCAGACACTAATCCTCTTTGCATATCCTCCCACCCCAAGGCCTTGCCATCAACAACAGAACAATACACAGATTAACATGGAAACCACTCCTCTCAACCCAGGATCACCTAGTGTGTGTATACACACACACACGCACGCACGCACGCACGCACGCACGCACACACACACACACACACCACTCGCTTGCATGCCAGCATTCTCTGAAGATGCCAGCCACAGATGCTGGTGAAATGTCAGGAATAAATTCTTCTAGAACATGGCCACATATATGTACCCAACTCTCTTCCATACAAGCATTCCCTACAAAAACCTACAAAAAACTGAGAAGTGGTATGATAGCCATGTTTAAATATTTGGAGGAATGCCATGCTGAAAATGGAGCAAGCTTGTTTGGTGCTGCTCCAGAGACTAGGACATGGAATAATGGATTAAAACTACAGGAAAAACATTCCACCTAAATAAACATTAGGAAGATTTTTTTTTTTAACTTTAAGAGCTGTTGGACAGAATAATAGACTGTTTCAAAGGGTGATGTACTTTCCTTCTTTGAAGATTTTTAAACAGAGTCTGGATGTTCATCTCTAAGGAGTACTTTAGTTGTGCATTTCTGCATGGCAGTATTGGCAACCACTTCCAATGTTGTGAACATATAGGGTTTTTTTTCTAAATTAATCTCTTTCTTATTCAGGTATTGAGTTAAGAGCATAATCCTATGTTCACAGAAGCAAATTTCACTGGTTTCAATGAATCTTCCTCATAGATAAGCATGCATATATTTGTAGCCTAACTTGAATAAATTTCATGTAGTGTGTTCCCTTCTGATGGATTTAAATATACAGAAAACCTCGTGGGTTTCACAACTCAATTATCTAGATGGTATTTCATGGTACCTGGATTTTTTAATTACTGGAACGTGATATTAGCTCTGGTCCACTAAAATCAATGACTAAACTTCTCATCGCTTGCTGAGAAGTGTTTTATAGCAGTATATTTTATTGGGATATGCAAGGCTCACAGCATGATACAATGGCAAAGCAATATGAATATGTAAAGAAAAGAAATCCTCCTTTTTTCATCATTTTAAACTCAATAAAAAAAATATTTCAGATCTAAGATGTCAGCAACACAAAAGGAGTTTTATTGTTGTTCAGGAAAAAGAGAGGCTTAAACAATGAGACCTTAGCACTGAAACACATGTACTCTGACCCTGCCGGTCTGAAACAGAATGAATAATGGTTTCCAGGAGAAGAACAAAATACATTTATTTTCAGGATTGTCAACTATACAAAAGGAACATGGGGGAAACTTGACACTGCTCATATTCAAAGATTAATTAATGTAAATGCATGTTAAGTTTAAAATGACCCTACGCCTGGTGTGGAGGCAGAGCTAACAAGGAAAATGACTACAGAATGAAAAGAGTGGTCAGACTGCCTTATATAACTACAAAGGTGAAACTATTATATTAAAAAGTAGAGAGGCACATAGGAATGATTTGTAGATAGCTTGAGAAGGATTATGGTATTGGTAAAATACTCCAAATTTTTGGCAGATATTTTATATGATAAATAATGTAAACATCTAAGAATACCTATCTTTTTTTGAGATGTTTCCAAAATTAATGTAGCAGTGTTAGCATTCATATATGACTAGAAGTATTCACAAGTTTCACCCTGTCCCTCTTGGAACAAAAGAATTAAACTAAATATGTTGTTGTGTGCAAGTCATTTGTGACTTATGCTGACCCTAAGTCAAACCTATCACAGGGATGTCTTTACAAGATTTGTTCAGAGGGTGTTTGCCTTGGGCTTCCCCTGGGGCTGAGAGAATGGGACTTGCCCATGGTCAACCAGTAAGTCTCCATGGCTGAGCAAGGATTCAAACCCTGGTCTCCAGAGTCATAGTCCAATGCTCAAATTACTACATCACTCTGATTCTCAAACTATATGTGTGTGGATAGTTTATATGCATGTGTATGTGCACACATGGGCAACCCAAAAGCACTTCTTCTAAGTTGGGCCTGGATTTCAGCTGGGTATAGTTAATCACAGATTTAACCATACACAGCTTGAAAATATATATTTTTTAAAAATCCAAAAAAATCAAACCTTGATTTTGCCATTTTATATGTGGGACACCATTTTACTATGCCATT
The DNA here is from genome assembly GCF_019175285.1 of Sceloporus undulatus. NCBI lineage: Eukaryota > Metazoa > Chordata > Lepidosauria > Squamata > Phrynosomatidae > Sceloporus > Sceloporus undulatus. The sequence continues at coordinate 240,988,332 of NC_056523.1, forward strand.
GTACATAATTGAACTTGAGCATCCACCAATTTTGGTATCCACAGGGGCCCTGGAGCCAAACCCCAATGAATACCATGAAACAGTGAGAAAAATATGTGCCAATAGTGAACAAGCTTCATTGGGCTGCCTCTTGCCAACACAGCCACGTTGTGAGCATTAAGGTGGAGAGGAGGATAATCTGCTGCCAGCTGTATTCTCATAGCCATCTCCTGGTGATACAGATGATGCAAAATGCCTCCACCTGGCTAGTAACGTAAATTGCCTCTACCTGACCTTGTCATAGCTGGTGGTATGACCCATGCTAAGCATTCTGCTCTTAACAATCCCACTACTAGCACCACATCTGCAAGTCTATTCTTTCTAGATACTAGGGAATAATAGGGGTGAGGATTAGGAAACACCTGTAGGGACCAGTTTAGAGTGTTGGCCCTAGCTGTCTTGCCAGATTATACCATTTGGACATCAACAGAAGGAGGCAAGAACTTGCTGATGGCATAGGCATAATATCTAGAACGCTGGGTGCTTTCTCTAAAGCAATGAGCTGTACAGTATTTGTTTAAGAAGGAAATAGGTTAGTGACTTCTTTTCCTCCAGAAATGCAAGAAATCTCAGCCACCAAGCTGACCTTGTAGGTCTTTGACATGTTACTCTCATGCACCCTAAGCCACTCTCATGTGCCACATTCCTATTATGGGTAGAGTGACACAGTAACCTGAGATCATTCACTAAACCAAGCCTGAAGCAGCCATTTGTAGGGAAGAAGAGATAGAAGGGACTTTCCTTTTACATCTTGATACACAGAGGAAATTTTACCATGAGGCAATGTGAAACAACCACCTGAGGTTATCAAGGCTGAGGGGCCCTGGTGGCAGATCCCCAGCCATTCCTCTTGAATCATTGGCCATCTCCTGAAGAACAGAATTGTGTGCTGGTCCTCCACTCTCTAAACTAGCTTGTTGCCTTCATACGTAGTGGTGGACACTATCCCATTGTCAAAGGTTGAAACAAAATTCAGCAGCTAATAGCTTCCACACATGCAAAGCACAGCTCAGATCTAGGCAGCACATTCAAAGTTTAATACCTTTACATAACCTCTTGCCTCTGCATTGAAGATAGCAGATACTTGTGGACAAACAGGTAACCTCACTGGCGGAAAGTTCCCTATTCCTGTTCTAGAGCTTGACATGAGTCTTGTGCAGAAATTATGTATAAGACTTTAAACTATGGGCTGAACCTCTTTATACATATTTAGTATGACGTGTGAGAGCTGCTTTCAGTTGCCACTGTTATATGACTTCCTAATTTTAGATCCAGTCAGTTTCTTTAGCTGTTCTCAAATTGAAACAAGCCCACAAGTGGCAGCAGGGCTCAAAAGCTGCTTTTTAGACCCGGAGGCAAACTCAGTTGATGAACCATTCCCTCTACAGCTGATAATAAATATGATATGGCAAGCACATTATAAATTGTTTAAATTTTGGTCAGCCTAAGGGCAGCTTAAACCTAATAAAATTTGAATCTATATAGGAGTGTGCCCGTATTTGTGTGCCTGTGTTTGTATAAAAATTAAAGTACTTAAAATTTTAAGGCACAGAGAATTAATATTTGTGTTGCTTTGTTTCTGAGAGCTTACAGATTTCCAGAGATGCAAATGCTGAGAGAAACACCCCAGTTTTCGGTGACAGATGGTTTAAATTGCAATTATATCTTGCGATAGTGGCTAAAAACAAGTGCAGTCCCATGGGACAAGTACTGTGTATATACAAATGGGTAACAGAGATATTTCCCAGAACACAGTCTTTGCACTGTAAATATAAGATGACAGGCAGGAAGCAGGTAGAGTTTGGTATGAAAAGAGATTAAACTACCCACATACCAGGAAACAACCCAGTTGTAGGAACACCTCTTTCTCCATTAAACATCACACTACCTAGACTTTCAAGACTTTCCAAAGTGTCCAATGGCAATTATTAAGGATCAGATTCTGCCCTAAAAATCCATCCTTGTTTCCCCATTAAACATCACATTACCTAGACTTCCAAGACATTTCAAAGTGCTCATTGGCAATTATTAAGGATCAGACTCTTCCCTAATAATCCATCCCTGCTTAATAATAATAATAATAATAATAATAATAATAATAATAATAATAATAAAGTTTATTTCTATCCCGCTTTTCCAATTTGATCAAAGCAGTGTACAAAATTCATATAAATACATAATAATCTGTACAATCAATAAAACAATATATAAAAACAGCATATAAAAAACTAATACTCAGCCAGCTGAGTGGGGGAATCCAGAAACATGTCACAGTCGATACCAAGATAGAGGGGAAAATAACCAAAGTCACATCTCATGGGGGGGGAAGCTTGGGAAAAGAAGAAGGTTTTGAGATTCTTCTTTAAAAGGTCTAAAGACGTGGTGGAGCGGAGCTCATCAGGGAGATTGTTCCATATTCTTGGGGCTGAGATGGAAAAGGCCCGTTGCAAAGTCCTCACATATCGCACAGTTGGGACCTCCAGCAAATTTTTCCCTGCTAACCTGAGTGTGCGGGGCGGATTATATGGGGAGAGGCGGTCTTCTAAGTACCCTGGGCCCAAGCCATTTAGGGCTTTGTAGGTGATTACCAACACCTTGTATTGAGCCCAGAAGCAAATAGGCAGCCAATGAAGGTCTTTTAAGATAGGTGATATATGGTCTGACCTGGAACCACCAGCGACCAATCTTGCTGCCATATTTTGCACTAACTGAAGCTTCCGGGTTTGGTACAAGGGTTGCCCCATGTAGAGCGCATTACAGAAATCCAATCGAGAGGTTACCAGAGCATGTACAGTACTACAGTTTCAAGGTCCCCCTGGTCCAGGTAGGGTCGCAGCTGGCGTATCAGCCAAAGCTGATAACAAGCGCCTCTGACCATCGCATCCACCTGAGATGTCAGTTGGAGCGACGAGTCCAGAAGCACTCCCAAGCTGCGAACTGAGTCCTTCAGGGGGAGTGTGACCCCATTCAGGACAGGTGGACAAATTCCACTATCCGGACCCGGGGAGCCTATCACCAGTACTTCCGTTTTCTCTGGATTCAGGCTGAGTTTGTTTTCCCTCATCCAGCCCATTATCGACTCCAAGCAGGCATTTAGAGGAGAAATGCCATCCCTAGTCACTGCATCAGTCGGAGACATAGAGAAATATATTTGGGTGTCATCAGCATACTGATAACACTGCGCCCCATGTCTCTGAATGATCTCTCCCAGCGGTTTCATGTAAATGTTGAATAGCATGGGGGATAGAATAGCTCCTTGAGGGACACCAGATGTAAGCGCCCTCTTATCGGAGCAAACATCCCCCAGCTGCACCATCTGGAATCTGCCCGAGAGGTAGGAATGAAACCACTGAAGCGCAGTGCCCCTGATACCTAACTCCCTCAGGCGATCCAGAAGGATACCATGGTCTATGGTATCGAAAGCCGCTGAGATGTCCAAAAGCACTAACAGGGACACGCTACCCCTGTCCATGCCCAGACGGAGATCATCGACTAAGGCGACCATGGCAGTCTCAACTCCATAGCCCGGGGAAAGGTATTTGTGATTTCAGAGGGGCAGGCCCATGGGATGGGCCCCTGTGATGTCAACGGTTTGGAGCAGGCAAGTCAGCTGAGTGTAGAAACAGACATGAGGGCAATCCATTTAAATCTGCCTAGAATTGTGGTATAACCCAGAATCAGGGGAGAAAAGCAACTATAACCTAAACCAGTGGTGGCGAACCTATGGCACGTGTGCCAGAGGTGGCACTCAGAGCCCTCTCTGTAGACACCCGCACCATCGTCCCAACACAGAGTTTACTAGAGTTTGTCACTAGAAATCTAGAGGGTGTGTGGTAAATAAGTAGGTTTTGGATTGCAGTTTGGGCACTTGGTCTCTAAAAGGTTCTCCATCACTGATAAACTATTTTAGGGCAGCAAAATGCAACAATTTCTGCCATTCACACTAGGGTTTGTCCTCCACTTGACCTTCTCTATGCTCTTGTTGGGTCTTGTAGAAGACTAATCACGATTCTTCACAGAGTTTTTCCATAGAAAACTAATCAAGTCTTTACAGGATTTCCCCTTTTGCTGTTTCTGCAAAGGTTTGTCCAAAATACAGTTTCATAGTCACAACTCTGGCACTCCATTCCCACATCTTCTTCCAAATGGAATGAGGAGACCAAGTGCATGTACCCCCCCCTTTTTGGTGCTTTATGGTTACTGATGCTGCATGCATGCAGCATATATACAAGCACTTTTGCACTGAGGCTACTGCTACACTGCAAAATTAAAGCAGTTTAACACCACTTCAACTGTCATGGCTTCATCATCTGAACTCCTAGGGTTTGTAGTTTGTTGTGGCACCAGAGCTCTCTGACAGAGAAGTATAAATATCTGACAGAATTACAAATCCTAGAATTCCATAGCATTGAGCCATGGCAGTTAAAGCAGTGTCAAACTGCATTAATTCTACAGTGTAGATGCAACCTGAGTCAGTGAGCCCTAACATCATCTGTGAATGGATAGTGAAAATTCTCCAGGCATTAAAGCCACCTCACATTTTTTTAAAAAGCCAAACTCTTCTCTCTTCTAGTGCTGCTCACACTGACATCTGTCTCCTGACCTGGGGACTCAGAGAAGCAGAGCAATTTTTTGAGGCCACAGCCAGTGCCCCAAGACCTTGTGACCTGCTGTGGCTCTTATTACACAAATGAGCAATACTTATGTATTGGATTATATGCAATCTGTCTAGAAAAGCAGTTAGTATGACAGGTGATCCAAAATTCCATTTTGTATCTCATCCTAAAGAAACTGCTTCCAACATCACAGGACTCCTCAAACATCAAGGTTTTTCTTTTCATGTTCCATATTTAATGTTTGTGGATTCCTGCTGGTAGCCTGAGGTGCCCGAGTCTTGAGATGAAAGCACCTTACATTCTTAGCATGCAAAACCACCCGTAAGAAATACCAACCTGCCATTTCTGCTTATTGTTTTGATCCTGGCCTGAGGTAGAGAAGATAACACCTTCAAGTTTGATTCCAATTAACATTTTAGAACAGGAGAACATAATTAGATCATATTTGATTACAACCTCCTGGGCCCCAGTCAGTATGACTTGAGTGAAATATTGATCTTGTGTACCCTGAGATGCAGGAAAATTGTCTTGGTCTTTTGATTTGGTGAACATTGTTCTGTGTTTTTAAAAATGAAGATAAATAATCATATCTTTGTAAAGGTGGTTCATAAAACATAGCCATGTTATCAGGCTGTGGTTGGTGCTCAGAGCTTAGAAAACTTACTTTTGTGGTCTATAGCTTTAGGAATCACCCCAGCCAGCATAGCTAATGAAGTCTAAAAAGTTACCTTTTCCAACCTCTGGAACTCCCTTCCCAGAGAAGTTAGACTGTCTGCACAATCTAAGATGACAGAAAGAGAACAAACTCATTTGAGATGTGGTGCTAAAGAAGAGTATTGGGTGTACTAGGGAATTCCAAAAGAAAATTTGCATGTGCTTCATTGACTACAGCAAAGCTTTTGACTGCATAGCTCATGAAAAGCTATGGAATGCTCTCAAAGAAATAGGAGAGACACTACATCTGATTGTCCTGATGCACAAACTGTACTCAGGACAAGAAGCTGCCATCAGAATTAAATTCAGAGAAACAGAATGGTTCCCAATGGGGAAAAGGGAGTTGGCAAAGCTGCATACTATCATCCTATTTATTTAGCATATATGCAGAAAATATTGCATGCAGTACAGGCTTGGACTCAGAGGAAGGGAAAGTGAAGACTGGAGGAAGAAACGTTAATAACTGAAGATATGCAGATAACCATGGAGGATTCTACAACAATTCATCCAAGATAACAAGAAAATCAAAACAGTCAAAGAGTTCCCATAGCTTGGATCAAACATAGATCAGAACAGAGACTGCAGTCAAGAAATTAGAAGATGACTGTTATTATATTTATTATTGTATTTATTTATATCCTGCTCTTCCTCCAAAACTGGAACTCAGGGTGGCTCACAACATTAATAAACAATACAGTTAAAAGCATACAAAAATAGTACATTAAAATAGAATTTAATTATTACAATATAAAAACAAGCTACATATTAAAAGAATAAAATACATTTAAAAGGATAAAAATGGAAACAAACTGAAACCACTTAAATCTCCAGGTACATATGGCTTTTCTGGAAAATTTTACAAACTTCTAATAGATGACCTTGCTCATACTATATATACTATATTAATGAAGCCATGGATGGTGGTCATCCCCCCCAACAGCTGGCACAAGGCAGGCCTGGGGGTGGAGTCAGGGCATGGTGTCCACATGACACACACCCTGACTTTGTCCTCTGGCCAGTGTGGCACCACGCACTGCACCACATGGGCGCATGGCATCATGGCGCTCCTCTGGCGCTGTGTCTACATGATGCAGCACTAAAGGAGCACAGAAAAGCTGCGCGCTGGCAGCTATGGTGCCCTTTCCAGGGTACAAAAAAGTCAACTCAGGGGCTCTACAGACTGCCCCTTTCCTGGCTGGATTGGGACCATGGCAACCTCACACCGCAGCCCTGATCTGGCCTATGGAGGGTGCAAAAAGGAGCCACAAAAAGCAACTCCTTTTTGCGCCCTCCAAAGGGTGCCATAGCTGCGACGGCGCAGCTGTATAGCACCTCTTTGGCGCTGCATCATCTGGATGCAGCGCTGGAGGTGCACCATGATGCCATGCGCTGTCTTGAGGGGTGTATGGCATCATGGTGCCCTGGGGGCAGAGTCAGAGTATTAGTTGTCAGGACGCTGAGCCCTCACTCTGCCCACAGGCCAGCCTTTTGGGCCGGTATGTATAGGGCCTCATTTGGATGTGGTGCTGGAAAACAGTGCTGAGGTTACCATGGATGGCCAAGAAGACAAACAAATGTGTTCTAGTCCAGATCAAGACCAGACACTTCCTGGAATCCAGGATGACTAAACTGAGGCTGTCAAACTTTGGCCACAACATGAGAACACATGAATCATTAGAAAAGACAATAATGCTAGGAAAGGTAGAGGGCAACAGAAGGAAAGGGAGACTAAATACCAGATGGTTGGACTCAGAGAGACGACAGGCCTGAGCCTGCAGATCAGCAGAGGACAGGGAGTCTTGGAAAGGTCTCATCCATGGAGTCATTATTCACTGAGGACTACTCAAGGGGAGTTAACAACAACAATAATATACCTTAAACATATAGCCTGAAAATAAGTTTATACAAGGTTTTAATATACACTGAACCATCAGAAAGCAAAGGTATCCCATGAAAAAAGTTTTGGTTTTTGGAGTATTTTGGACTTTAGAATTCCAGGTAAGGGGGACTCAACCTGTATGATATATCCTACTACATAATAGTAGAATTTATATACCACTATTAAGAATAAGTGGTAGAATTTGAGTGCAGCAACCAGTAGGTGGAACGTACCTTATTCTAATAAGCTAGCATGATGGCAAAGAGAGAGAGGTGTCTGGATCAGGCTTAACGTTTCTGGTTGAAAACAACTGACACTACATTGAGAAAATGTTTCTATGTGCCACCTCCACAAAGAATGTAGAGAAATGATGCCTTCACAATATTGTGGTAAATTACTGATCTTAACATGTTGTTTGGCTGTACCCTGAACAGTGTGTGGGAAGATAATAAGGTCTGATCATTTTCTGTTCCTCCTGATTTACCTACAAGGGATCTGTATGTATGTGTGTATGTACGTACGTATGTGTACACACACACACACACACACACACACACACACACCTATTAAAGAACTATAGAATTAAGGTCATAATCTATTTTCATAAATAGCTCTTTATGAGGACAGGGGGTGAACTTCTCCCTCACTTTGGCATGCCCTCCACACTTCCACAGTCCCCAACTTTTGGCAAGGGAATAGTATGCCCGAATTAAAGCCTAGTACTTATGTAGAATTCTATGACTGCAGCCCAAGCTGCAGTCAAGTACCCAATAACATTTGGAAATATAGCACATCAGTTTGGCTTACAGTTACAGCATTGGGTCACGATGTGGACATGCTATCCCTACAGAGATATGCCAGGATGATGGAAGGAAAGATGTGTTGTTCCATGTGGCAGACTTGTAAAAGAACTAGTGTCATCTAGATATCATCTGATCCATGAGGTTTGCATGCTCCTCTCAGTTGATAAATCTTGATTAGGGCTAGGTTCCTGGATATATTTAAATATCTTCTCTGAGATTCACTGTAGAATTTACTTGTAGGTAACATAATCCTCTGATAAGGAATGGAGGACTTTTAGAGGAGTTGCTTAGATGGATTTATTGTAGGTTGTAGATTGAGGACTATGATATGGAATCATTCCACTATCACCAGTATCCACATCTTTCAATACTACTTGATTGCTTGGATATGTGATAATAATTATTGACTCTGCAGAACTATACAATTTTGTGCATTTAAAGCAAAAATAGTATTTTACTGATAAATACAAAAATTTAAGAGCATCTGCAAATACAATTTAGGAAGGAAAGGCAGAGATTGTGATTTTTAAAAGAATATTAAACACAAACAAGAACAATCCTTTCATTTTGCTTGCCTTAATCTGGAGTATTTACCAACCCCAATGAGAAATTCACATGTTGTGGAATACAAAACCCCATGTTCACTGAAGAGCTTGTGGTATAGAATCAAGGGTATTCCACAATACAAAAATACCAGAAAAAACATGTTCACCTGAGGTGAAAGTTTGCTTTTAGTAACTAGATAGATAGATGAATTGATGGATGGATAGTAAGCAACACAAGTGCAATAGATTTGGGAGGACAACTTTCATCCAAGCCATATTTTGTTTGTTAAAAAAATTCCAACCCATCTACAGGCCAGATGACTGTAAGAGACATTATTTTTTACAATTTTTCAGGTGATGATGTAATAAAAAGCGTGACCTGTTGGTCTAGTTATGTGTGACTTCAATAATAATATATGCTTCTGAGGACCTAAAATATCCTGGGAACCAGTGATGGTTTGAGCATTGGACTATAACTCTGGAGACCAGGTTTGAATCCCTGATCGGCCATAGAAACCCACTGAGTGACATTGAGCATGTTATCCACTCCCAGCCTCAAAAAACCTAGTGATAGGTTCACCTTAGGGTCATCATAAGTTGGAAACAACTTGAAGGCACACAACAACAATAATAACAACAAAATATCCTGCTTCCCTGAATGAGTGTTAAACATCATCACCACAACAATTACTAACAATGGGGTTGTATAGACCAGCCATTAAGGCTGGCCTGGGGGCTTCCACAACTTAAGGGATCAAGAATTCACGTTTTCCAACTGGTTACTGAGAACTACAGCTGAAAAAGAGCGGCCATTAACCGCATGGTTTTACCAAATGAATGAATTCCTAATAACTGTCGTACAACCCAAGAACACAGGAAAAGTAGCTTGTTGTTTGTATGATACAGAGTGAGGCAAAGCCAGGATTAATCCATGCTATAAGGTATAATAGCCAGTGCCTGATAAAGCACATAAATCTGTAGTACAATGGGGCTTGCTGTTCAGTTGGTTGGGAAAGAATTATAGCCTCAATGTGCCCAAAAGTTGAGATTGTTAATTAAACCTCCCCCAGGGTTATGTGTATCACTGGATTTAGCTTCTTTGTGACAACAAATTGTTTAGCTTAATACTGTGCTAAATAGCAACCAACATGTTAAAGGAAGCACTCCAGAATGCAAGAACCAATGTGTACTAATGTACTGAGGAGTTCTAATAATCACCCTGGTAGTGTGCCCAGTGGCAACAGGGTGTTTAAGAGGATAAATAACAATAGAAGCGTTTGGAAAATTTGCTTTTTGGATCAAATACTTACATGAATACCGCAGCAGCCAAGGCCACTAGCTAGCTGGCTATGGGACTGTAGAATGCAATCCCAAAGATCTAGATGCCATACAGAAGTTGTTAAACCATCTAGAATGTCTTAACATTAAAAAATAATGAGCCAAATGTTTAAACTATCTGATAGTAGTTCAAGTGGCAGGTTTCCAGAACTTATTTTACAATCAGTTTGCTAAGCATGATCAGGTTGTGTACCAAGCCAACATACCACTGGCTCAGTCTTACTAACAAGGATTTCTGCTTCAGTCTCAGTGATCACTGGTATTTCACCAGACTTCTTAGAAGACTTCATCCTCTGTCCTGTTTTCTCCCCCATATTTCCCATATCTCTTTCTCTCTCTCCTTTGTTCTCATTTCCACCCACATTTCTGGATGCTCTTCCAGAGCTGTTTGGTTTCTGTTTCACATTTGGTGAGCTGGAGTTGTGGTCAGCTGCCAACTGGTTGTTAAACCAGCTTTGCTGCGAGCTCTGGGGAGCGGAACTACTTGCGCACAATAAGATTCCCTCTTTATACAATGGGGTGTAGAAAGTACAGTCATTGGCATCATATAACCGGAATTACACTGGGATGCATTATTTCAAGGCTTCAATGGCAAGGCGCAATGGGAAAACCCTCCTCTAACAAAATCTTGCGCCAAGATAACCCCATGATAGTGTTTGCCTTAGGGTCACCATTAAAATCAGAAATGACCTTGGAAGGCATGCCAACCACAACAACAATGCCCCTAACTGGCGTTCCATCAAAATTAGGAACAAGTTGTATATCATGGGCAGGGTGTAATGGACCACATCGCCATTAAGAGAGAGGCAGGCCCCATCCTAAAATAGCATGATGGAGTTTAGCTTGCTCCCCACATCCATACACTGGTGAGGCCAGCAGGGCCTTCTTTTAATATTCTATTCAGTGCTTACGGCGATGTGGGGACAGTGCTAGCAGCTAGTATGATTCCTAGGGGTCACAAGTGAAGCCAAGGTGGTTCTGAGCAGACTTAACTAAAGGAGAAAAGGCTGAGAAAATGACAGAGCAAAGGCAGAACACAAGAGCTTCTTTACCCTCAAATGAGGAAAGGAAGCACTAACACTCCTTGATAGACCACAGGAAGCTGTGTGAAGAGATAGTCAACAAATCAGCAGCAGTATCAGCACATAGTCGTAATTGTGAAAAATTATATGAAAAATATTGGTCTCCATGTGCTGTGTAATGGCTTTGGATTGCTTTATTGCAGCGAAGCAGCCCCAACGTCCTTTACCTGATTGCTGCCCACTAATTTGTTCTTCGAGGACTTGCAACCCTTCAATTTAATTTGCCTGTTAGAAAATTCAGATCACCTCCACTGCGAAATCATTCTAGAGTTTTCAAGGGGTTGGTCCTATTTTTTAAAAAAGAAAACAACAACTTTCCAGCTTGCCCCCCCCCCCCCCCGATTTATCCCCCATTGTTATTTTGGCAAGCCCCAATGTGTAGAGGCAAAATTCCTAGATTGTATTGAAGCGTACCGTGAAACCAAACAGCACACTAATATAAGACAATTTTCTGGAGAACTGCAGCTTTAAAATACCGTTATCGGCTTCCCTGTACAAGCAAACTAAATTTAAATATGCGATTGCTTCTCACTCACTCACTTCCTGTTCTCTCAGCTCCTAGAACAGAGAATTGAGAATGCATGTAAGCCTCCAGCTGTTGAGGGAACTTTGTAACTTTCACCGCTTGGTTAGGCTGGCCTAGGGCTGCTGGATGCTAGGATTTGCCAACTCTTGAGAGTCACATAAATCCCACCCTATCCTAGACAGTATTTTATTACCATTCCTTCTCTGTGGCACGTTACATGTTCTGAGAGGAGTAGGCTCTGAGGTCTTCAGGTGATCCCTCCTCCCTTGCAAGCTGCAGGAAGTCGCCAGAAGAAGGAATAATACCGTTTCTTCCCAACCCCATTCTGTTGGTCTCCAAATAGGATATGATCCAGTCTTACTCAGAAGTACTGAAGAGGTCTGAGAACCTGGCTGGGATCATTTGCTTTTGCCTGATGTGGTGATGTCATGGTTTACTTGGATCTGTTTTATCTGTGGTCGTATTCTATATTTGATTATTATTTCTAGTAGTGGCTTTGAGTGTTGGGACTATGACTCTGGAGACCAGGGTTCAACTCCCGTTGTTCTACCATCATCCCCCATGGGTGTCTTTGGGCAAGTTACATGCTCTCAGGGCTAGAGGGCAATGAACAAACCTCATGAACAAATCTTGCCAAGAAACTCCCTGATAAGCCTTCGGGTCACTTATAAGCAGAAAAAGAGTGGTGAAGACACACAACAACAACAACAACACATTTTATACATAAATAAAGGCTAAAACCAATGATCAGTCTGCAGAGTATCAATTTGTTTCAGATTGAGAGATTTTCTTGGTAGTGGAGGAAAATAACGCCACAGCACCGTCAGTGATTAATGCAGACAGTAAGTATTCTCATTTGGACCAGTACAAACGAGTTGGCAAGAAGATAAGGGACGAAGACAGAGCCCTGTAAGCGTTGAGGAACGTCAGAGGCTACAGTATTGTGCGCGCAATGTAGTGTGCGGAGGAAAGGGGAGGAACTGGGAGCGCGTCCAATACTATGGAAACAGAACTGCCAGGAAACAACTCTGAAGCGTCCTTTGCGATCGGAAGTTATGCTTCTGCTGGAAGCAGTTGTACTCCAGAAACTATGATGTTTCACAGAAACTGTGTGGATAACTTTATTCTGTATTTTATCTATGCTGGGTCCTGCTGGTAGCTTCCAGTCAGTGGGACAGTGAATCCAATTTGGATTTTATACAAATGTTCAAGAACTGGTATTCATGGCATTGCACATATTCTGTGGGACAAGGTACAACACCATAGGACAGTCCTTTAAGTTTTTTTGGAAGCTGGCTGGAGTAGTGTAATCCCCGTATGGGAAATGGAAATGCGGAGATCTACTAGAATGTAGTGCGTTTAAAAATAGATTCAAGGATTTCGCTTACATCAGAGTCAGAGCCCTCTTTTGGATGAACTGGGGGGATAAAATTGATCAGCTGATGTCTCATCTAGATTATGCGACAGATTAGAGAAAAATAAGACTACTATCTTAAATTAAAAGGGCTAGTTTCAAAAAGCCGTTATAAGGAACCACAGAAGAGCTAGAGACAGTAATCGTCAACTGACGATGCTGTGCAGGACAGAAAGGAAAAAACCAGGGCCATTCTGGGTTCTCACAGTGTCCACATGGCCCCACTCTGACGGCAGGTTGAACACCATAGGCTGTCTGCACTAGTACTGGTCAAGCCAGGCTGCTTGATTATTGGATTTCACCTCATCCCATGCATATTTACCTGGGACTGCCAATTACAACCCCTTTCTCACACCCTGGTGAATTCCCATTGGAACGCCCCTTGTGACCCACCACCCAGTTGCACGAGTGATACATTGCCCGTACAGTGCTTGATGCATGCATGAGGAACATTGGCAAAGCACAATCACCCCCTATTGGACTGGTCAGTTTGGTGTGATGTTTTTATTACATCCATTGCACTCTTGGTGAACCGCCATTTGTTATTCATAATCTCTTAAGGTGTGTGATGGTTGCTGGTGCAATGGCTTTAGATTGCTGGCGTCAATTGCGCCGTTCATGCACCCTGTATGCTCACAAAAGAACAAAAAACCCCATTATGCCGAGCAATGCGACTGGTGGCTTGCGTCTCACTGGGCCAGGGTGACGCTCCAGATCAGTTTCTGTAAGTTGCCTGGGCTTCTCAATTCCTGCACTTGCATCATGATGTCTATAACCAGTGGAGTACTGCACATTTTCCATGTGAGCAGAGCAACAGGGGGCTTTATTTCGTTCCAGTTTTCATTCCCAGAGCAAGCTTCATCCCGTTTCACCCCGATTTGGCTTCATGTCGTAATAAACCATTCTGCGGCTCAACATATAATTAAACTGCTTTTTTTCTTTTTGGCCAGGGCAAAAACCGGCCCTAAGTAGCAGTTTGAAAAAAGGGAAAATTAGCCTAATAGTCTTTGGTTACAGTGGTTGCCAGGCTCAGGGTGATAGGTGCTTTTTTAACATAGGATAAACTCTTAATGGCATAGCCAAAACTCTTCCGCCACTGGACAAAACTAACGTTTTATATCCATTCTTCTAAGTAAATATTTTGTTTTATGTTGTGACTCGTGAGCTATCTTTGATTCACTTTTAAATGTCTCTTCTGTTCCACTCTGTATCTTATCTAAAACCATATGGAATATAGGCAAAGAGGCGTATCAGAAATATCTGGTCGGGAACAGAGATGAAAAAAACAAGAAGGTAGGCTGCCAGAACTTTCAAAGAGGCCACCGTCTTATTATTGGGGATTTCTACTTTATTGGAAGTGGATGGAGTCAATTGGAGTCAGCTTTGTAAAAATACAACTGTACATATTTCCAGAGCTTGGGGAGACATTACCACTAATGCATATTTCACCATTTAATGTGGAGGGGGGATTAGGTGGAGCGCAGAGACCCAAACTTCGCCGTCACATTTAGGCACCACTATCACAGAACCAGAAACATGTAGAATTGCAGGGGACATTATGGGGCATGCTGCCAGAAGAACGCTGCGATGCAGGGCATTTAGGGGTCTCTCATTGAAATCAGTTGAAAAAACCCACACATTCCATTCTTAATTGGGATGTGAAGTGGGCACCACAGAACTTTTTACTGCTCGGCAAGGCATTATTATTTCGATTGCAAATTTGTGGTGTGCGATTCCTACTTCTTACACAAAGTGGATAGGATTTTGTCTTTAAAAAAAAAAGTAATTGCCCTTCCTTGTAGACGACTTATGAACTTTGCGGACTTTTGATTCATAACAAGAAAAATAATGGAGCCAAGTGGCTTGGCTCACTCAAGTGCCTTTCCTCTGAAGGCACTGGAATTGGGCGGACTGAAATTACAAGCTAGAATCTAGTTTCGCTAAAGGTGTTTGATTTGCACTGCCCCGGATGTCCTATTTGTAGTTGGCAGATGTTGTATGACCACCATAATTATAGATTTGTAGTAAAATGTGATATCATTCTTCCCCCGCGGCAGAAATAACCTTTAAGAACAAAACCTTAATTTGCACGAGATTGAGGGTGCAAGACAAGTAGTGCTAATGCAAATACAAAGATTTTAAAATATAACATAGTAGTTCCTGATAAAGATTTTAAGTGGGGTTAATTATTAACATGTCATTCATGGTTGTGAACAAAAAACAAGGAAAGCCAAAAAAAGAAAGAAGAAGAATCGGCATGTATCTCTTTGTGACACCCAAAACTAGTATTCAGTGAAAAAAAATTAAACACCTGAGAATAGAAAAAATACCCAGAGAAAATATGTTATGTAGGGAAATTGATCAGAGTAACCGTAGAGCAGGGGCATTCCTCTAACACTGATTACTCTCTAAGGGTAGTGTTGATTACAAACTCCCATCATCCACATCCGTTCTAGCACTAGGAACACTTATCCTTTCTAAAGTAAACTTTCTCTAGTTTTTCCTTTACTATCTGTAGGAATATCCAGGGGGGGAGCCATGTTGGCATATTCAGAATCCAATAATATAAAAATCCACCAATCAGTAATACTTTTATGACAACAAAATGACCATATGCATGTTGCAAGCTTTTGAAGCTCTACTGGCTTCTCATCAGGCCAGGGGTTAAATCTACAGGAGAAAAAAGAAATTAAGATATTTTGTCATAGGCCTATATTTTGCTGTTTATGTTTCTCACATCCGGCTGGTATACAACTCCTTGTATTGCACTCTCTTCTGTGCCTGTGGGCTATCGGGGGCTTCTCAAAGTCCCAGAACAAGGTCTTAGGACAGATGGCTCACTTATATTACCCTCTGCTTTTGCAAAATCAGAGGATTTGGTGGTGCAAACTCCAGTTCTTTGGGTGCCAATGTGCTGCTTATGATCAGCAGTCTGCGCCCTGTGGCAGTAAGGCTTCAGACTTGTTTGCTGCTATATTTTTCTCCAAGATAGTTCTTCTGCTGTCCCTGTTCAAACAACGGTGGGCACCATATCATGAGTCTCAGCAAACGAACAAAACAGCTACTTTTCAAGTCTAGCATGGAAAAAAATGCAGCTGCTAAAATAGGAGCAGGAAAGGAAAAAACTGCAGTCGCTTTGAGTTTTTCCTTTCAGTTCCCATTCGTTTTCTTTGACTTGGGTAATCATCAGCGCCTCAGGATTCATTCTGTTTTGCATGATTAAAGCAAACTGACTGTTCCTTCTTTCTGATTACTATAATAATTATCAAAAAGAATCAACATGGTTCCTTGAACTCTTTCTGAACATATATTTGTCATATTCTGTGCTAAAAATGAATGCAAAAAGTTTAATCAAAAGATTTACAAGTAATATTCTTAGTTGTCCCATTTGATTAAACCCATAGATTCATTCCTTTGAGGAAACTACAGTGATATTATGTTTACTTAGAGAATGGTTAATTTCAATGTATATTATCTTTTCACCATACTGTCAAATAAATTTTCACTTCATTACTTGTAATTAAGTATTGATATAGCGTGAAAAGTGGACTGGAAGTTCTTTTATATACAGTATACTCCAACAGCTTTGCTCCACTAACATCATTAATATTTTGTGGTGCACCCTTTGAAAAGCTATGGACAACGGAAATCTAGGCAGGAAGGATAATGGACCTGTCAGAAGTCCAGGTGGTACGGCTTGAGTCTTAGGAACAGAGTTATACAAATGAAAAGAAGGAGATCTCTCAGCACATAATAGGAATATAGTGATTCATTTACCAAGCTGTTTTGATACAATACAAATGGGGCTTACCTCGTGGTATATTTAAATCACAGTTTAAGTACCATGTGTAAAAAATTGCCACTCTCTTGCTTTCTATGTGACAGTTCAGTGGATTGAGATTTGTCCACCTCTATTTCGCCATGTGATGATCACTGTAAAGTACAGTCGGCCTTCTTATCCACTGGATTTGTTTTATACACGGATTTAAGCACATACACGGTTTGAAACTTTGTTCCAAAAAAGTATAAACTTTTACCTTGGGAGTTCCATTTCTTTATTAGGGGGACACCATTTTGGTAATGTCATTCTAACTTAATGGACTGAGCAATTACACGTGATTTTGTTATACACGGGGGCTCTTGGAACCAAACCCCAGCGTATACAAGGAGTCCACTGTATCACTGGATTTTTTTTTTTTCCTATCAATTGCCTTTTCCCAAATATCCAGTGTGTGTGTTTTACTCAGTCACTCATCTCAGTGGCAGATCCTGGTATTGGAACGCTTTTGGACGTATTGTGTTATGGAAGGGATGCCTGGATTTAAACTAGACAGAGGTTTGTAATTCATATTAGCGTCATATGACCCCTCAAAACTAATTTGATGTGACTTGCAGCAGCTCAAGGCTCCAAGGAAGTTGTAGGCCCATTTCTTGGTCTAGGAAAATGCAGTGGCACTTCTTGGCCAAAGCTCCCATTTGTGCCCTCAATCTCTGGCTTACCCCCTTTTAGGTGCCTGCCTCAATCCTTCCGTAGATCAATAGCCTTTCACAAGAAGGTGTTCCTCCACTTGCCGTTTATTCTTATAACTAATATATCTTGCTAAAATTTTCAGTAACTCAAATTCATTTCTGTCAATGGTTAGAATGGGCACACCATGAGAATTATCTTTGCCACTGGCCTCTCTGCGTGTAATTAGTGCGGCAATTGAGAAAAAAAGTCTTCATAACTAACCTTGTACAGAGGCTATACCTATTGAATGGGAGCTGGAGATATACTGCTTAGTCATTTCTCGGCATGAAAAGCATACCCATTAGCATTGCATCCCCATCTGTTGTTGGTTGTAGTCTGTGTTTTTAATGCTCTTTCTTCTGCTGGTGGCCAAGCTTTCCAGCAGCTTCACTGTATGTTTGTTTCCTAAGTGAGGAGCTAAGAGTGGCAATGGTTCCACTCTCCCAAGTCGCCTGGCCCCACAGTGTTGCTGGTTGAGTGAAAATGATGTGTGTGTGTTGTGTTGTGGTGTGGGTGGAATAATATATTTATTGGAAAGTCAAGCACAAATCATAACAAAAAACCGCTTCTCAACATTTACCTACAATAACAATAAACTTCACAAAAATAAAGCCAAAAAGTATATGTGGAACTATAAACTTATACCAAATAAAACTTAACTAACCAAATACTGACTTCCTGCCTAGCAGTCTTGTTCTAATGCAAAATAACTTTCTATCTCATTCGAATATCCAGTCTTTCAAAACTCTATTGTTCAAACAAATAGTAAAGGTTGTGGTGTTTTGAAGGTGGAGAAGGGTGTGGGGGACAGAGTCGGGGATTCTGTTGTGTGTAACACTTACCATGCGCTCAGCAGTCTCCCTTCCCTGAGCTGGTTGAGTTGGTCTTGGTGGCAGTGGTTGGAGTCCACTCACTTTATTGTACTGGGAGACTTCAATATCCATGTGGAGATGCTCTTTCAGGAGAACTCAGGGACATCATGTCTGCCCATGAAAAACCATGGGGCTGTCCCAATGTCATATCTGGTGCCAACCCTGTCTGCAGAACTACTCTGGACTGGGTTTTTCTGTTTGGGTGGAAATGCGGTTGATCTGGGTATGGAGTTTTTGTAGTCTTTTTATTAGTTTTTTTGTGTAATGGAACTACAAAACTCCTTTCGTAAGACTGGTTGGGCATGGATGTCACTACGTCCCAATGCGGTTTTAGACGATAAGTGGGGGGACTCAGACAAACTTGCTGGAGTGAGGGTCGATTTTTTAAACTGGTTCTGGCCAGGGACTTATGGATCCAGATGTATTCCTGATGGCTCTTGGGGAGTTTCGTTGCCTTGGCAGGTGATCTGTCACATGCCCTGGCTGATCTCTGGAAACAGGAAAAATCTGTTATCAATTTACCAAATCGAAAATACGAGGAAAAAGCCTTTCACTGGTGGAAGGGAAAAGAAGCTAGAGTACAATGGGAGACACTTATTGATCCAAAACAAAGCGGGGGATGTGCCCTACAGTTCTCAAAACTATTATACTGCAGCTAGTCTTTGTGGCACAAGACTGGGATAAATCTAAGAACTTTAAGCTTTAAATTAGAAGCCCCAATATTCGATTTGGCTGGCACGCATACTTATGGTATGACAAATCAGGCAAATCAAATTTAATAATCATGCCATAAAGAAAGTTGCTATTTTAAAATAATAATAATAATATTACTAATAATACTAATTTATATGCCGCCCCCTCACTGGCACTCCGGGCAGCTACACACCAGAGGGGGTAATACCAAGACGCGTAAACAATAAACATGAAATAAAAAACAGATGTTACATATTCACATCGCAGCATATTAAACAATAACACTAAATCAGATTAAAACAATTAACACAGCAAAATACATAGCAATTACAAAGCAAAACAAGTGAAAAGAAAAACTAACATAAAACCTGCTTGCAATTAAATAATTAAAAACAAAACTCTTACGGGGGTGCGAGTTCTTTCCGCGTCTCCAGCTGGCCTTCACTGGAAATTGGCAGGAGGACAGGAGGAGGAGGTGGGCCCCTTCCCTCTCAAGGGCTGGATCATGTTTAAAAAACAAATTTAGGGAGTTACCTTTATGGATTCCTCCCAGAAGCCTTTTTTGGGAAGATGGTGAAGCGCAACAACAATTGGCAAACTTATAAATGACCTAATAATGAGAACTAATATGGAAGGGAATCTCTACATTAAACTAGGAAGATGGTAGATAGGGACTCACTGGAAAAATAAGGGATAAAATTACTGGCAAATTAATGAGGGAAATTTAAAGAGGACCTAAGAGAAACTGACTTTGAAGATAAAGAAAAGGAAATAGATTCAGATAATTTTAAAATCCAAAAAAAAAAACCAAGACAAAACTCTTTTTTAAAATGGTACAAATTACTACTAAACTAGGAAACCTGGAACCTGGAAGGAAGTAAACAAACTCAATGGTAAAATGGGCTGAGAGGACTCGGACACAAAATTGACTTGGCGCAGTGGCGGAACGACAAGCCGGAGAGAATCTAACAAATTATTGCCACCCAACATCTAAAGAAAATGACATAAACCTGGCCCCAGAGTGGCATTACCACGCCAGTCAAATTAAAAAAAAAATCTTAAATCAGGACTCGGCAGTGTTGGAAATGCAAAACGAAATTGGCTCTTCTAGTTCATATGTGGTGGAGATGTTCTAGATTGAAGAAATTTTGGGCTAAGGTACATATACTCATCCAAAAGACATTAAAGATTCAATATGCCTTCTAACCAGATTTATACCTACTAACTACAGTGGTGCCTCGGGTTACGGAAACTAATTCGTTTTCGCGGCCGCTTTCGTAACCCGAACAGTCTTGTTAAGCCGAAAACCCCAAGGCGGCTCATGGGGAAAAAAGCCGCGTGCTCTGCCGCGGCTCCAGTTTAAAATAGCGCCTGAGGGTTTTTTCGGTACCCGAAACAATAAATCCCTATGTGGATTTTTTGTATCCTGACAAATTTTCGTCGTAACCTGGGTATTTCATATCCCGCGGGTCGTAACCACTGTATTACAATGATTGTTTAAAGGTCGAAGATGGAGAAAGCAACTAATTGGAGAGTAGTAATGATTCTACTTGGTTACCACAGCGACAATCACAATTGCAAGGAAAGTGGAGAAACCGTGTGAATCCACCTACAATGAGGCGATGGTTAGTAAAAGTGGATGGAAGATCTGAAAAGAGCTAGTTTAGGGAACTCACTACAAAATACATTATCCATATAGGGATCAATGGGATGTCAGAAGGAAAATTATGGAAAGAGGTAAAGGGGAGGAAGGAAAGTGGTTCAAGTAATATTAGGCGGCTTCTAGCAGAACGACCTGAATCTACCAAACTTCAAAGGTTGATGAACTAAATGTGAACTATAGCTCATTTCAAATATAATAAGAGGTAAAGAAACTGCAACTTAAATGTTTTATTATTTATTGTTCGTAATTAATTTGTAATAACACATTGAGGTAATACGTGTGTGTGGTGTGTGGTGTGTGTGTGTACGACATGATTTATATGGGTAATATCCTATCATGAAATGTAAGATAGATTAAGGGGGAAATGAGAAAGAAATGAGACAAAGGATATATATGCATGGGGAGGCAATTGGTCGTCAGAATTACTAATTAATCAATACTATGACACATAAGGGGAAATGGTAGATCCAGTGGGATGGAGGGAACAGAATGAACTCTACACGTTAAGATCTTCTCAGACGGTTCTGTGACGCATGGTCAATTTTATGATATGTGTTCAGTTATGTAGTTTTTCAGTTATAAGAAAAAGGACTACAATCCAGTTTACATTATATCTCAATACTTTGTCTGTTGTAAATGGCATGTGTATTGGAGGTAATTAACAATTTTCAAATGTTTAATTTCAAAATTGTTTTTGTAATATATGTTTAAAACTTATCAATTAACTAATAGACAAAGGCTGGGAAACACCCCCCCCCCCCCCCCCCCCCCCCCCCCCCCCCTCCCCCCCTGACTGGAAACAAGGGGTGACATGAGGAAGCCCTAGCGGGAAGATGGATAAGAGCGCGGGCAACACATGCCACTGCCCCAATTCTGCCTTGATGCCGGACCAAAAGGGAGCAGAGGAAAAGATCCACTCCTTTTTGGGCCGGAAAAAAAGCAGGCATTCTGAGACCCCTGAAAGTCAGAAGCCAGCTTCAAGTTGTCTGGTGGTTGTGCAGCATCTAAATGCCATTGCCCTGAGAGCATATTGCCGAGTATCTGTCTGGGTCGTGCTTGACTTCCAGGCCGCTTCAGGAACTTGCCCCGTATCAAACACCACATCCCAAGCTGCCCAGATGGCAGCTTTAAAGGTGCCATCTGTTCTGGTCAAAGTCCTTTGATCTAGCAATACATAAATACGTGCTGTGAAATGGAAATCCAAAAAAGAAAAAGAAAGAAACCAATCCAAACCCAACTCCACGTTGCTCTCGTTATATGAAAGAACCTAACCATTAATACAGGACCACATAAACACAGTCGGGTAACACTGATGTGGCTATTTGCAATGGGGGGTCCTTGTGGCCTTCCAATTGATTTCCTTTGGATCTGTGTGCAGTAATGGGGTAACAACCTGGGGGTAGGGGATACCTACACAATGGAGTGGGAGCAACCTATGTAGATTAAGCCAGGAGAGGAAAAAAAAAGATAGAAGAAACAAAAAACACTTATCAATAAATAGAAAATGATAAGCAGACCCACCATCCCATACTCCCAGCCACCACACTCCCTAAACATAGTTTTCAAAAGTAAGTAATTTCTTCACTTACTCACAAGAGTGTTCAAAGTAACCCATTGCTGCTATTCGTTACAATGATGAGCAAAGGAACTTGTAACATTAGTTGATACACTGCTGTTAGTTTTCACTATCTTATTTATTTATTTATTCAGAGGGAAACCATGGAAACCATAGGATTGATAACAGAATGCCCTTCTGAAAAACTCTTTCAAAATGTCCTTAAAGTGTTTTTAAAAATATTTTTAAAAAATTAATAGAAGGCTGCTGGACTTGCTGTATTTGTATTAATAAAATAACTTCCTCTTTTTACGTTGTCCGTCCCCCCCCCTCCCCCCCCCACCCCCCGTCCCCCTCCTCAAACGTGCGGATCTGAGATCGTTGCCCTTGAATATATGGAGTGAGCGGCGTCCTCCACTAGTTGCAACGCATGGGGGAGGTGTTTATCAAGCCTATGGGGGCTGAATAAGCACAGCCTGTTTTGTTTGTTGTTGGTTTTTATTTTGCTGGGGGGAGGGGGGTCCAGAAACGGATCCTCTGCGAAAAGGCGGGCCAAAACGTATTTCATTGATTTTTAAATATAATTTTGTTACATCTCACTTTATTTAAACTAGTCTGAATAATCAATGTTTCTTCTACTCATTGCTCCCAAGCTTCCCCTGATCAACAATGATCCACAAGAACAATTCTCAGAAGTCCATTTAACCGAACGCTCCACTAAAGGTTAGAGTTTTCTTCATCTTATTCTCCATCCCACTGATTCTTCTGTTTCCTTTACGTCCACCTGCAGTTGTCCTTCTCTTGGTCGCTGTGTTCTTTTTCTTTTGTCTCTCCCCTTTCTTTCCCTCTTAGGTGTCTCCTTTTAAACCTTTGGGCCTGCCCTCTGAAAATCACAAATACCAAGAGCCCTGGAGCTGGAAGGCACCGCTCTCTCGATCTCCTTCCCCAAAAAAGCAGCAGCAACACAGGCCGATAGTTGTTTGAATCAGGGGGGTCTAAGGAGGTTTTTTCAGCAGAGGTTTCACAATGCTAATTTCAATTAGATGGAAACTGTCCCTCTCTTAAGGATGTATTAATTATGCTGTGCAACAAGTTGTCACAGCAGACCCCCCCCGAGTGCTAGCCATGAGGGGCAGGGATCTAGAGAGCACGTCGTCTTCCTAACATTCCAAGGATCTTGTCCACTTCCTCGGTACTAACAAACTCAAAGTGATCCAGTTTAACAGAGTCCACGGAAGCTCTGGACACCTCTCTACTCGGTTCTGATAAACACTAGCGTCAAGACAGCCCTTATCCAAGAGATTTTACCGTGGAAGTGTTAAATTTGTCACAGCAGGCTTTTGATGGCTCTAAAATAGGGTTCAGGAGGGGAGCAGATGTGTTAGTTCCCTCACTACCCTGAACAGCTCTGCCGACGCGACTCGCGGACGCAATATGTGCAGCGTAAAACAAGTGTTTAGCTGCACTTATTGCCACTCCGTAGCCTTCAGAAGAGACTCTAGGAGTGCCTTGTCGGCTAAGTGCTGATGTCTTCACCAGTTGCGCTCTCGCGTTGCACAGCCCACTTCCTTTCCCTGAGTCTTTCTTTTACAGGGTTGTTTCTTGGAAAGCAGGCCGGAAAGGACGCTTGGGACGCGATACTGTGTATAGCCCTGGAGCGATCTGTGTCCCAGATGTTAGACAGGGCATCAACAGAGTCGCCGTCAGTTCCAACCATATACCCCTCTAGGGCTTCTTGGAACCTTTGGGTTCCATCAGCCTTCGAGGGTGGACCATTCTAATAGGTCCTCCAACCCCGGGGGGCTATAGGTAGAACCTTGAGCTGAACCTCAACCAGGAATGGTCCGTCCATGACAGGGCGGAAATATTAACTACCTCTGCCCACAGAATATCCATGTCCATACTGAAGACAAACATCGAGGGTATTCCAGCGCAATGCGTATGCCCCGGACCAATTGCGACAGGCCCATGGCAGTCATGGTAGCCACGAAATCCGGTCCGCACCTGTTGGAGCATGACGGGCTCGGAGGGATGTTGAGGTCCCCAGAGGACAAAAGCCTTGGGACTCCAACACCAGCTCCGAGACCAGCTGTGTCAACTTGGCCAGGGAGTCTGTTAGCGCACAGGGTGGCCGGTAGACCAACAGACCCCAGACTGTCTCTAGCCCTCAGGGTCAGGTAAATACACTCAATGAGTCCATTTTCCGGACATGTTTCCTGGTTTAGGAAAAGGTGTTCTTATGGACCACGGCCACACCGCCCCCGCCCACATAACCTGATCTGGTCCTTGACTGAAAACCTGGCTGGAAGGGCCTGTGCCCACCTACTCGCTCTCATTTGCTTCATTTGAAATACCAGAAAAAATACTAGCTAAAAAAAAAACACAAGGTCCCAAAGGGGGGCCTTATATTTGTAAGTCATACTTCAACTACGTTTCCATTCAGATCCGATCCCCACACACATTGTACACTGTTTTATATACAACGGTTCAATATTGTGCTCCATTCATAGAGAGAGAGATTGGATTATATCCATGAAACTCATGCTAAAAATAAAATGCTTACTCTTAAAGATGCCAGAATTATATTGGGGCTTGATAGACTGCCTCTAAGGCCCCTTTTAGCCTCAGTAGGGGCCATGGCATTACATGCCACAGCCCTGATCTCACCTTTTGTGCCCTGGAAATGTGCCATAGCACCTGGCATGCTGCTTTTGCACACTTTTTGGCACACCGTCATTGTGATGCAGTACCAGAGGAGCTCTGTGAGATGTGCGTCATGTGGTGTGGCACATGGCCATCACACTGGCTTGGGGGCGAGAGTCAGGACATGTATCATGTGAATGCCACAGCCCCACTCCA
>NC_056523.1:241013464-241027702 GCF_019175285.1 Sceloporus undulatus
GGCCCATCCCATGGGCCTGCCCCTCTGAAATCACAAATACCTTTCCCTGATCTCAGGTTTTGACTCTGAAATCTCAGGAAAAGGGGAATCTAAACCAAGGTAGTTTTCCTCAGGGATGAACTTTCTGCAAAGAGGAATTAAATCAGAACATAAACTACCCTTTCTCTCAACAAAACCGAGCGTACCTTTAAACACATTTACTCGGGAACAACATGGGCTGTGGAAATTGTACAGTTTTTGTTTGCTGCATTGCCCCCGCCCCCGGCACCAGCATCTTGCCAGCACTCCTGCCATCCTCAATAGCATTTTTCATTTCCTGGAAGACAGAAGCTCTGGCTGTCAGTTGTAAGTATGA
This sequence comes from Sceloporus undulatus, assembly GCF_019175285.1. Classification (NCBI taxonomy): domain Eukaryota; kingdom Metazoa; phylum Chordata; class Lepidosauria; order Squamata; family Phrynosomatidae; genus Sceloporus; species Sceloporus undulatus. Next base: position 241,013,820 of record NC_056523.1, read on the forward strand.
TGGGCTCCAAAGGACAAAAGGGATGGAGGAACAGAAAGTGTTAGCTTGTGGCATGCTGCAAAGCTAGAGAGCCAGTGTGCTCTAGTGATTTGAGGATTGTACTGTACTCTGATTCTGGAGAACAGGGTTCAAATCCCCACTCAGCCATGGAATGACTAAATTAGTAGCATCACCGGGGGGGGGTGCGGACCATACTAGGTGACATTCTAGAGGGGAGTGACATCCAAGCTGGCCTCTCCTTGCCGCAACTTCATTTTCCTTGGGAGAACTGAGCTGCGGCAAGGAGCCAGGCCAAGTGTATGCATGTCTCATAGTTGGTTCACCTTAGGGCTGCCAGAAGTAAAAAATGACTTGAAGGCACACAACAGCAATAACAATGGTGCAAACATGCATTCAGATAAAGAAGACCAACCAGTGCAGAAAAGGAAGAGGGAGAAAAGATATGCAACTCATGACACAAGAAAAGGGGGAGCAAAGGAAAACAGATAAGAAGCAAAAGAGAACCACATGAAAGTCGAGACACACAAAGGATTGCAGAGGGCACACAAGAACAGAAAAAACAGTGATTAGACAGAAATATCTGCAAAAAAAGTTTAAAAGTAAGACCTAAGAGGGAAAGAAAGGGGAGAGACAAAAGGAAAAAGACACAGGACACCAGAGAAGGACAACTGCATGTGGACGTAAGGAAAACAGAAGAATCAGTGGGAATGGAGAATAAGAGGAAGAAAACTCTAACCTTTAGTCTTTCTGTATTAAATGGACTTCTGAGAATTGTTCTTGTGGATCATTGTTGATAGGGGAAAGCTTGGGAGCAATGAGTTAGAAGAAACATTGTTATTCATGACTAGTTTAAAGTAATGAAGATGTAACAAAATTATATTTAAAAATCAATGAAATACAGTTGGCCCTCCGTTTTCGCAGAGGATCCGTTCTGGACCCCCTCCCCCAGCAAAATAAAAACAAACAAACAAACAAAACAGGCTTGTGCTTATTCAAGCCCCATAGGCTTGAATAGAACACTCCCCCATGCGTGCAAATAGTGGAGGACGCCGCTCCTCATATATTCAAGGGCACGGATCTCAGATCCGCACGTTAGGAGGGACAACTGTAAATAAGAGGAAAGTTATTTTATTAATACAGCAAGTCACAGCTTCTAATTATTTTTAAAAATATTTTTAAAAACACTTTAAGGGACATTTTGAAAGAATTTTTTCAGAATGGCATTCTGTTATCAATCCTATGGTTTCCTCTTGAATAAATAAATCAAATAAGATAGTTGAAAACTAACAAGCAGTGTATCAACTAATGTTACAAGTTACCTTTGCTCATCATTGTAACGAATATCAGCAATGGGTTACTTTGAAAACTCTGTTGTGAGTAATGGAAGAAATTACTTTTGAAAAATAACATTCCAAACTATGTTGAGGGAGTGTGGTGGACTGGGAGTATGGTATGGTGGGTCTGGCTTATCATTTCTATTTATTGATAAAAGTTTTTGTTTCTTCTATCTTTTTTTCTCTCTGGCTGAATCTACATAAGGGTTGCATCCCAGCTCCATTGTGTAGTATCCCTACCCCAGGTTTGACCCCATTACTGCCACACAGATCCAAATGGAAATCAATTTGGAAGGCCACATAGGACCCCCATTGCATATCCACATCAGTGTTCCTACTGTGTGTATGTGTTCTCTGTATTAATTTATGTTCTTTCATATAACTAGAGCAGCTGTGGAGTTGGTTTGATTTGGTTTCTTTTCTTTTCTTTTTTGGATTTCCATTTCACAAGCACGTATTTATGTATTTGCTTAGTCAAATAGACTTTGGACCAGAACAGATGGCCCTTTAAAGCTGCCATCTGGGCAGCTTTGGAGTGTGGTGTTGATACGGGGCAAGTTCTGAAGCTGCCTGGAAGTCAAGCAGCGACCCAGACAGGGATAGCTTCAATATGCTCTAGAGGCATGGCATTTATATGCTGCACACCACCAGAGCAACTTGAAGCTGGCTTCTGACTTCAGAGGGGTCAGAAATGCTGGCTTTTTTTCCGGCCCAAAAAGGAGTGGATCTTTTCTGCTCCCTTTTGGGTCTGCATCAAGGCAGATTGGGGCAGTGGCATGTGGTTGCCGCAGCTCTTATCCATCTTCGCTAAGGGCTTCCTCATGTCACCCCTTGTTGCCAGTCTGTTCCCAGCCTTTGTCTATTTTATTTAATTGATAAGTTTTAAACATATTTACAAAAACAATTTTGACATTAAACATTTGAAATTGTTATTACCTCCAATAACATTGCCATTTACAACATACAAAGTATTGAGATATAATGTAAACTTGGATTTTAGTCTTTTTCTTATAACTGAAAAACTACATAACTGAACACATAGTCATAAAATTGACTTCTTCACAGAACACTTCTGGAGAGATCTTAACTTGTAGATTCATTCTTTCCTCCAATCACTGTATCTACCATTTCCCCTTATTTGTCATATTATTGATTAATTAGTAAGTTACTACCAAATTGTCTCCCATGCATATTATCCTTTGTCTTCATTTCTTTCTCATTTCCCCCTTAATCTATCTTACATTTCATGATAGATATTACCCATATAAATCATTCTTACACACACACACACACACACACACACACACACGATATTACCTCAATGTGTTATTACAAATTAATTACTAACAAATAAATAATAAAACATTAAATTTGCAGTTTCTTTACCTCTTATAGTTTTAAATTAGCTATAGTTCACACTTAATTCATCAACCTTTGAAGTTGGTAGATCAGGTTTCTGCTATAGCCGCCTATTTACTTAACCAACTTTCCCCTTTACCTCTTTCCATAATTTCCATTCTGACTCCCATTGATCCCTATATTTATAATGTATTATGTATGTGAGTCTATCTAGCTCTTTCATATCTTCCACTTTTACTAACCATTCCTCAATTGTAGGTGGATCACACTGTTTCCACTTTCTTGCAATTGTGATTGTCGCTGTGGTAACCAAGTATATCATTACTCTCCAATATTTCTTTTCATCTTCTACCTTTAACATCATTGTAATATTTAGTAGGTATAAATCTGGTGAGAATGCATATTAAATCTGTAATGTCTTTTGGATTATTATATGTACCTTAGCCCAAAATTTCTTCAATCTAGAACATCTCCACCACATATGAACTAGAGATCCAATTTCTTTTTGGCATTTCCAACACTTCCTAGTGCCTGATTTAAAGATTTTTTTTTTAATTTGACTGGCGTGTAATGCCACTTGTTTGCCATTTTTATGTCATTTTCTTTTAGATTTTGGGTGGCAATAAATTTGTTAGATTTCTTTCTTGCTTTCTCCCACTTCTCCAAGTCAATTTTGTGTCCTAGGTCTCCAGCCCATTTTACCATTGAGTTTTTTACTTCTTCAGGTTCCAGTTTCCTAGTTAGTAGTAATTTGTACATTTTAAAGATTTTGTCTTTGTTTTTGGATTTTATTATCTTATCTATTTCCTTTTCTTTATCTTCAAAGTCAGTTTTCTTTAGGTCCTCTTTAAATTTCCCTCTTAATTGCCAGTAATTTATCCACTTATTTTCCAGTGAGTCTATCTACCTCTTCCTTAGGTTTAATGTAGAGATTCCCTTCATTAGTTCTCATGATTAGGTCTTTATAGGTTTGCCAATTGTTGTTGCGCTCCCATCTCCCAAAAAAGGCTTCTGGGAGGAAATCCATAAAGGTAACTCCCAATAAAATTTGTTTTTTAACATGATCCAGGCCCTTGAGAGGGAAGGGGAACCCAGCGCTCTCCTCCTGTCTCCTGCCCAATTTCCAGTGAAGGCCAGCTGGAGGACGCTGAAGGAACTCGCCCCCCTTAGAGTTTGTTTTAATTATTTAATTGCAAAGAATGTTTATTGTTAGTTTTTCTTTTCACTTGTTTTGATTTGTTAATTGCTATGTATTTTGCTTTGTTAATTGTTATCTTATTTTATTGTTATTGTTTAATATGCTGCTATGTTATATGTTACATCTGTTTTTTATTTCATGTTTATTGTTACTGCTTTGTATTACCCCCTCTGTTGTAAGCTGCCCGGAGTCCCAGTGATTGGGTGGCATATAAATTATTATTATTATTAATAATATTATTATTATTTTAAAATAGCAACTTTCTTATGGCATGATTATTAAAGTGTTTATTTGCCTTGAGTTTGTCATACCATAAGTATGCGTGCCAGCCAAATCGAATATTGTGGCTTTCTAAATTTAAAAGATTAGAATTTCTTAGATTTATCCAGTCTTGTAGCCACAAAGAACTAGCTGCAGTATAATAAGTTTTGAGAACTGGTAGGGCACATCCCCCTCTTTGTTTTGGATCAATAAGTGTCTCCCATTTTACTCTAGCTTTCTTTCCCTTCCACACAGTGAAGGCTTTTTCTCTTATTTCGATTGGTAAATTGATAAACAGATTTTCCTGTTCCAGAGATCAGCCAGGGCTTTGACAGGATCACCTGCCAAGGCAACAGGAAACTCCCCAAGAGCCATCAGGAATACATCTGGATCCATAAGTCTCCTGGCACAGACCAGTTTAATCGACCCTCACTCCAGCAAGTTTTCTGAGTCCCACTTAGTCGAAACCGCATTGGATAGTGATCAGTCCATGCCAACAGTACTACAGAAAGTAGTTTTGTAGTTCCATGACAACAAAACTATAAAAAGCTACAAAAACTCCATACCCAGATCACCGTCATTCCACCCAGAACAGAAAACCAGGTCCAGAGTATGTTCTGCAGCATGGGTGGCACCAGATATTACTTGGGACAGCCCCATGGTTTTCATGGCAGACATGATGTCCTGAGTTGCTCCTGAAAGAGCAATCTCCACATGGATATTGAAGTCTCCCAGTACAATAAAGTGAGTGGACTCCAACACTGCCACCAAGACCAACTCAACCAGCTCATGAAGGGAGACTGCTGAGCAGCATGGTAAGTGTTACACCAACAGAATCCCTACTCTGTCCCAACCACTCACCTTCAAAAACACACACACTTTACTATTTGTTTAACAATAGAGTTGAAAGACTGATATTCAGAATGAGATTAGAAAGTTATTTTGCATTAGAAGCAAGAACTGCTAGGCAGGAAGTCAGTATTTGGTTAAGTAATGTTATTTGTATATTTTATAGTTCACAATATACTTTTTGTCTTTTATTTTTGTGAAGTTATGTGTTACTGTAAGGTAATGTTGATAAGTGTTTTTTGTTATGATTTGTGCTGACTTTCAATAAATATATTATTCACACACACACACACATTTTCACCCCAGCACACTGTGGGGCAGGGCACTTGGTGAGGAAGATGGAACCATTGCAACTCTTATCTCCTCCTTAGGACAAAATACAGTGAAGCTGCTGGAAAGCTGGCCACAGCAGAAGAAATAGCATTAAAACACAGACTACAACAACAACAGTGGGGATGCAATGCTAATGGGTATGCTTTTCATGCTATAAATGACTATCATTATATCTCCGCTCCATTGCACATAGGTATAGCTCTGTACAAGGTTAGTATGAAGACTTTTTTTCTCAATGTCTGCATAATTAACAGTCAGAGAGTCATTGGCAAGATAATTCTCATGGTTGTGCCCATTCTAACCATTGACAGAAATGATTTTGAGTTACTGAAATTTTAGCAAGATATTGTTATAAGAATAAACTGCAAGTGAGGAACACCTTCTTGTGGCTATTGATCTACTGGAAGGATTAGAGGCAGGCACACTAAAAGTGGGTAGAGCCAGAGATGTGATGGGCACAAATGGGAGCTTTGCAAGAATGTGCCACTTCATTTTCCTAGACCAAAAATGGGTCTACAACTTCCTGGTAGCTTGATGCTGCTGCAAGTCACATCAAATTAGTTTGAGGGGTGCATATGACTCTAATATGAGATACAAACTCTGTCTAATTTTAAAAATCCAGGCATCCCTTCCATAACACAATACGTCCAAAAGCTTTCCAATAACCATGATCTTGCCACTGAGATGAGTGACTGAGGTAAAACACACACACTGTATATTTGGGAAAAGGCATTGATAGGAATCAGTGATACAGTGGATCCTTGTTATACGCTGGGGTTTGGTTCCAAGATCCCCCGTGTATAACAAAATCCATGTATGCTCAAGTCCCATTAAGTATAATGACATACCAAAATGGTGTCCCTAATAAAAAATGGAACATCAAGGTAAATTTATACTTTTTTGGAACATTTTCAAACCGTGTATGCTTAAATCCGTGTATGCTTAAATCCGTGTATAAGAAGGGCCGACTGTACTTTACAGTGATCATCACATTGTGAAATATAGTGTACAAATCTCTCCACTTAACTGTCCATAGACAGCAAGAGAAGTGGCAATTATTTACACATGGTAACTTAACTGTGATTTGAATATAGCCTCTAGGTAAGCCATTTGTAATTGTAGCAAAACAGCTTGGTAAATGATCATCTGTATTCCTATTATGTCTAAGAGATCGCCTTCTTTTCATTTGTATAACTCTGTTCTAAGACTCAGACCAGTACCTGGACTTTCTGACAGTTCATTATCCTTCCTGCCTAGATTTCCGTGTCCATAGCTTTCAAAGGTTGCAACCACAAAATATTAATGATGTTAGTGGAGCAAAGCTGTTGTATATATATAAAAAAACTCCATTCCACTTTTCACTCTATAATCATACTTTAATTACTAAGTATGAAGTGAAAATTTATTTGACATATGGTGAAAAGATAATAATACATTGAAATTAACCATTTCTCTAAGTAAACTAATATCACTGTAGTTTTCCAAAGGAATGAAGTCTATGGATTTAATCAAATGGGACAACATAAGATATTACTTTAAAATCTTTTGATTAAACTTTTTTGCATTCATTTTATCACAGAATATTACAATATATGTCAGAGAAGATTCAAGAGAACCATGTTGATTTTTTTGATATTATTATATTAAATCATAAAGAAGGAACAGTCAGTTTGCTTTAGATCATGCAAAACAGAATTAATCTGAGGCAGCTGATGATTACCCAAGTCAAAGAAACGAATGAACATGAAAGAAAAAAACTCAAAGCAATGAATTTCCTGCTCCTATTTTAGCAGCTGCATTTTTTTCCCTTCTAGGACTGAAAAAGTAGCTGTTGGTTCTGTTTGCTGAGACTCAGATAGGGTGCCCACCATTGTTTGGAACTAGGACAGCAGAAGAACTATCTTGGAGAAAAAATATAGCATCATAAACAAGTCTGAAGCTTACTGCCACAGGGCTCAGACTGCTGATCATAAGCAGCACATTGGCACCCAAAGAACTGGAGTTTGCACCCCAAATCCTCTGATTTTGCAAAGCAGAGGGTAATATAAGTGAGCCATGCTGTCCTAACCTTGTTCTTGACTTTGAGAATCCCCCTATAGCCACATGGCCAGAAGGAGGAGGTGCAAGACAAGTAGTGTATACCATCTGATGTGAGAACAGAAATAGCAAAATATAGGCCTATGACAAATAGTATCTTAATTTCTTTTTCTCCTGTATGATTTTAACACCTTGCCTTATGAAGAAGCCAGTAGAGCTTCAAAAGCTTGCAACATGTATATTGTGCATTTTGATTGGTCAATAAAAGTATTACTGATTGGTGGATTTTTAATATTATTGGATTTGCTATATGGCCAACATGGCTACCCCTGGATATGTCCTAAAATAGTAAAGGAAAAGCTGAGAAAGTTACTTTAGAAAAGCATAAGTTCCTAGTGCTAGAACGGGATGTGGATGATGGGAGTTGTAATCAACTACCCTTAGAGAGTATCAGTTTAGAGGAATGCTGCTCTATGGTTATCTGTATCAATTTCTACATAACTATTTTCTGGGTATGTTTTTCTGTTCTCAGGTTTTAATTTTTTTCACTGAATACTAGGTTTTGGTGTCACAAAGAGTTACATGCTGATTCTTCTTCTTCTTTTTTGGCTTTCCTTTTTTTGTTCACAACCATGAATGACATGTTTAATAATTAACCCCACTTAAAATCTTTTATCAGGAACTACTATTTTATATTTTAAAAATCTTTATTATTTGCATTAGCACTACTTGTCTTGCATCAATCTTCTGTTCAAATTAAGGTTTGTTCTTTAAAGGTTATTTCTGCTGGGTGAAGAATGATATCACATTTTACTACAAAGTCTATAATTATGGTGTCACACATCTGCAACTACACATAGGACATCCTGGCATTGCAAATCAAACACCTTTAGCTGAAACTTAGATGTTATCTTGTAATTTCAGTCCCCCAATCAGTGCCTTCAGAGGAAAGGCACTTGAGTGAGCCAAAGCCACTTTGGCTCATTATTTTTCTTGTTATGAATCAAAAGTCCAAAGTTCATAATTCGTCTAGCAGTGAAGGGCAATTACTTTTTTTTTAAGAAAAAAATCCTATCCACTTTTGTAGAAGTAGGAATTGCACACCACAAATTTGCAATCGAATAATAATGCTTGTGAGCATTAAAAGTTCTGTGGTGCCCACTTCACATCCCAATTAAGATGGAATGTGTGGGTTTTTCAACTGATTTTCATGAGAGACCTAAATGCCTGCATTGGCATGTCTCTTCTGGCAGCAGTGCCCACATAATGTCCCTGCAATTCTACATGTTCTGTGATAGTGGTGCCTAAATGTGACTGCGAAGGTTGGGTTTCTGCTCTCCACCTAATCTCACAATTAAATGTGAAATATGCATTAGTGGTAATGTCTCCAAGGTCTGGAAATATGTACAATTTTATTTTTACAGCTGACTCCACTTCCAATAAAGTATAATCCCAATAATAAGACGGTTGCTCTTTGAAAGTTCTGGGCAAGCCTGACCTTCTTGTTTTTCATCTTCTGTTCCCACCAGATATTTCTGATACATCCTCTTTTGCCTATATTCCATATGGTTTAGATAATATACAGAGTGGAACAGAAGATACATTTAAAATTGAATCAAATATAGCTCACTTATTCACAACGTAAAACAAATATTTACTTAGAAGAATGGATATTAAAACTTTGTTTTGTCCAGTGGCTGAAGAGTTGCTATGCCATTAAGATTTTATCCTAATGTTAAGAAAGCACCTATCACCCTGAGCCTGGCAACCACTGTAACCAATACTATTAGCTAATTTCCCTTTTTTCAAACTGCTACTTAGGGCCTGTTTGCCCTGGCCAAAAAGAAAAAAAAGCAGTTTAATTATATTTTGAGCCTCAGATGTTTATACGACATGAAGCCAAATCGGGGTGAAACGGGGATGAAGCTATGCTCTGGGATGAAAAACTGGAACGAAATAAAGCCCCTTTGCTCTGCTCTAACATGGAAAATGTGCATTATCACACTGGTGTATAGACATCATGATGCAAGTGCAGGAATGTGAGAAGGCCCAGGCAACTTACAGAACTGATCTGGAGCGTGCACCTTGGGCCCAGTGAGACGCAGCCACCAGTGCCATTGCTCATCATATGGTGTTTTTCTTTTGTTGAGCATACAGGTGCATGAACGGCCATTGACCCAGCATCAAGCCATTGCACCAGCAAGCCATCACACACCTGAAGAGGAATTATGATAAACATGGCAGGTCACCAAGAGTGCAATGGATGTAATAAAAACATACACAAACTGACCAGTCCAATAGGGGGTGATTGTGCTTTGCCAATGTGTCACTGCATGCATCAATGCACTGTACGGGCAATGTATCACTCGTGCAACTGGGTGGTTGGGTCACAAGGGGCGTCCAATGGAATGGCAGCCAGGTGTGAGAAAGGGGTTAATTGGCAGTCACAGGTAATATGCATAGGGAGGAGGTGAAATTCAATAATCAAGCAGCCTGGCTTGACACTACATAGTGCAGACAGCCTATGGGTGTTCAACCTGCTTTCAGAGTGGGCCATGTGGACACTGTGAGAACCCAGGAATGGCCTGGTTTTTCCTTTCTGTCTGCACAGCAATTCAGTTGACAGATTTACTGTCTCTAGCTCTTCTGTGTTCCTTATAACTGCTTTTTTGAAACTAGCCCTTTAATTTATATAGTAGTCTTATTTTTTTCTAATCTGTCTCATTATCTATATTAGACATCAGCTGGATCATTGTTTCCCAGTTCATCCAAAAGAGGGTCTGACTCTGATGTAATCTATCCTTGAATCTATTTTTAAACCACTACATGCTATTAGATTCTCGCATTTCCTTTCCCGTACGGGGATTACACACTTCCAGCCATCTTAAAAAAAACTTTAAAGGAACTGTCTATGGTGTTGTACCTTGTCCCCAGAATAGGTGCAATGCCTTGAATAGCACTTTTAACATTTGTAATAAAATTCAAATTGGATTCACTGTCCCACTGACATGGAAGCTACCAGCAGGACCAGCATAGATAAAATACAGAATAAAGTTATCCACAGCAGTTCTGTGAAGACATCATAGTTTCTGGAGTCCAACTGCTTCCAGCAGAAGCATAACTTCTAGTCTCAAAGGACTGCTTTAGAAGTTTTCCTGGCAGTTCTGTTTCCATAGTATTGATCTCTGCTCCCAGTTCCTCTTTCTGCCACTACTTGCTGCCACAATACTGTAGCCTCTGAACTTTCTCAACTCTTACAGTTCTCTGTCTTCTTCCCTTATCTTCTTGCCAACTCGTTTGTATGGTCCAAATGATAATTACTGTCTGATTAATCACTGACGGTGCTTGGCATTATTTTCCCTCCACTCAGAAATCTCCATCTGAACAAATTGATACTCTGGCAGACTGATCATTGGTTTAGCTTTATTTATGTATAAAATGTTGTTGTTGTTGTTGTTGTTGTTGTGTGTCTTCACATCTTTTCTGACTTATAGTGACCCTAAGGCTTATCATGGAGTTTTCTTGGCAAGATTTGTTCAGAGGTTTGTCATTGCCCTCCCCTGAGAGCATGTAACTTGCCCAAAGACACCCAGTGGGTATTATGGTAGAACAGAGATTTGAACCCTGGTCTCCAGAGTCGTAGTCCAACACTCAAAGCACTACTAGAATAATATCAAATATAGAATACTACCAGCAGATAAAACAGATCCAAAGTAAACCATGACATCACCCATCAGGCAAAAGCAAATGATGCCTCAGCAGTTCTCAACCTCTTTCAGTACTTCTGAGTAGAGACTGATCATATCCTATTTGGAAGCCAACAGATGGGGTTGGGAAGAAAGAAAGGTATTATTCCTTCTCTGGCGACTGTCCTGCAGCTTGCAAGGGAAGGAGGGATCACCTGAAGACCTCAGGCTATCCTCTCAGAACATGTAACTTGCCCAAGGAGGTAATGGTAATAAAATACTATCTAGGATAGGGGTGGGATTTATGTGACTCTCTAGATGTTGGCAAAGTCCTAGCATCCAGCAGCCCTAGCCAGCATAACCAGTGGTGAAAGTTACAGTTCCTCAACATCTGGAGGGCTACATGATTCTCATTTCTGTTCTAGGAGCTTAGAGAAAGGGAAGGAGGGAGGGAGTGGGAAGCAAATCATATTTAAATTTAGTTTGCTTTTAGGGAAAACGATAACGGTATTTTAAAAGCTGCAGTATCTCCAGAAAATTGTCTTATATGAGTTGCTGTTTGGTTCACTGTACTCTCAGATACATCTAGGATTTTGCCTCTACAATTGGGGCTTGCCAAAATAACAATTGGGTATAAAATTGGGGGGGGGAGCTGGAAAGTTGTTGTTTTCTTTTTTAAAAAATAGGACAACCCCTTTGAAAACTCTAGAATGATTTCGCAGTGAGGTGATCTGAATTGTTCATAACAGAGCAAATTAATAGTGCAAAGTCTCTGAAGAACACTTAGTGGGGCAGCAATCAGTTATAGGACTTTGTGGCTGCTTCGCTGACATAAAGCAATCCAAAGCCATTACAGCAGCATTGAGACCAATATTTTTCATATAATTTGTCACAATTACTACTATTGTGCTGATACTGCTACTGATTTGTTGACTATCTCTTTCACACAGCTTCCTGTGGTCTATCAAGGATTGTTAGTGCTTCCTTTCCTCATTTGAGGTAATAGAAGTCTTGTGTTCTGCCTTTTCTCTGTCATTTTCTCAGCCTTTTCTCCTTTTAGTTAAGTCTTCTCAGAACCACCTTGCATTACTTGTGACCCTAGGAATCATATAGCTGGGCTAGCACTGTCCCCATCATCCGTACACTGAATATAGGTATTAAAAGAAGGCCCTGCTGGCCTCACCAGTGTATGGATGTGGGGAGCAAAGCTAACTCCATCATGCTATTTTAGGAATGGGGCCTGCCTCTTCTTAATGGCAATGTTGGTCCATTACACCTGCCCATGATACACAACTTTCTAATTTTGATGGGAACCCAGTTGGGGCATTGTTGTTGTGGTTGCATGCCTTCAAGTCATTTCTGATTTATGGTGACCCTAAGGCAAACCTATCATGGGGTTCTCTTGGCAAGATTTGTTCAGAGGAGGTTTTCCATTGTCTTGCCATGAAGCTGAGATAATGCATCCCACTGTAATTTCTGGTTATGCCAATGACTGTACTTTTTACACCCTTGTATAAAGAGGGATCTTATTATGCAAGTAGTTCCTCTTCACCCAGGACTGCAGCAAGCTGGTTTAACAACCACTTGGCATGCTGACACAACTCCAGCTCACCAAACGTAGAACAGAAAACAAAATAGTCTGGAAGAGCATCCAGAATGTGATTTGGAAATGAGAACAAAGGAAGAGGAGAGAAAGAGAGATTGAAATATGGGGGAGAAAACAGAACAGAGATGAAGGTCTTCGAAGAAGGCTGGTGAAATACCAGTGATCACTGAGAACTGAAGCAGAAAGTCCTTGTTAGGAGACTGAGCACAGTGGTAGTTGTGGGATTGGTACACAACCTGATCATGCTTGCAAAGGCTTGTAAAATAAGAGCTGGAAACCTGCACTTGAACTATCTATCAGATAGTTTAAAATTTGGCTCATTATGTTTTAATGTAAGACATTCTAGATGGTTACAAGCTTCTGTATTGCATCTAGATCTTGGGATTGCTTCTACAGTCCCATAGCCAGCTAGCTAGTGGCCTTGCTGGCTGCGGTATTCTGTAAGTTTTGATCCAAAAAGCAAATTTTCCAAACTCTTTATTGTTATTTATCCTCTTAAAACACCTGTTGCACTTGGGCACATACCAGTGTGATTATTAGAACTCCTCAGTACATTAGTACATTGGTTCTTGATTCTGGAGTGCTTCCTTTAACATGTTGGTTGCATATTTAGCACAGTATTAAGCTAAACAATTTTTGTCACAAAGAGCTAAATCCAGTTATACCATAACCCTGGGGTAGGTTAATTAACAATCTCAACTTTTGGGCACATTGAGGCTATAATTCTTTCCACACCAACTGAACAGCAAGCCCCATTGTACATAGCAGATTTATGTGCTTATCAGGCACTGCTATTATACCATTATAGCAGTGGATTAATCCTGGCTTTGCCTCATCTGTATCATACAACAACATGACTTTCCTGGTGTTCTTGTGTTGTAGAGTTATTAGGAATTCAATTCATTTTTTTAACCATGCTGTTAATGCCTCTTTTTCATGCTGTAGTTCAGTAACCAGTTTGAACGTGAATGTCTTGATCCACTTCATTGTGATAGAATAGTGGATGAAGTGTGGGTGTGTTCTGGTTGTCCCTCTCTTAGGGATTCCCAAGGAAATCTCCAGCCTGGAAGCTTCAGGCTACTTCTGATGCCTGCTGGAGACTTCTCAAAAGAATAGCTATGTTTCATGGTCTGCTTTCTGTGCTCTACATTCTTAAAACTCTTTCTAATAAATAATAATAATAATAATAATAATAATAATAATAATAATAATAATAATAA
>NC_056523.1:241027712-241069226 GCF_019175285.1 Sceloporus undulatus
AGTTTTATTTTTATACCGCCCTTCCGCAGATCAGGGCGGTTTACAACATGATAAAATACAAAATACAGCAATACAATAAAAATACAATAAAACAACAACAATATAAAACCCCCGTTAGCCCATCCTCTTTGCCACAGAAGAGGAAGGGAGGCCCACTGGACTTTTAGTCGGGGAATGCACGATGGAAAAGAAAGGTTTTCAGATCCTTTCTAAATTGGGCCAGGGAGGTAGTCGAGCGGAGCTCTGTGGGCAGCGTGTTCCAAAGGGCCGGGGCGGCGATGGAGAATGTCCTCCTCGTGGTGGAGGACAGCCTAGCCCCTGGCACCCTAAGTAATTGCTGCCCAGATGTTCTGAGGGTGCGGGACGGAATGTACGGGGAGAGGCGGTCCTTCAGGTATCCTGGGCCCAAGCCATTTAGGGCTTTATAGGTCATTACCAACACCTTATATTGTGCCCGGAAGCGAATAGGCAGCCAATGCAGATCTTTAAGCACCGGTGTAATATGGCTAGCCCTGGAAGTTCCAGTGACCAGCCTGGCTGCCATATTCTGTACCATTTGCAGCTTCCGGGTTTGGTATAAGGGTTGCCCCATGTAGAGTGCGTTACAGAAATCCAATCTCGAGGTTACCAGAGCATGTACTACCGTTTCAAGGTCCCTCTGGGCCAGGTATGGGCGCAGCTGGCAAATAAGCCGAAGCTGATAACAGGCGTTCTTGACCGTCGCATTCACCTGAGCAGTCAGGTGAAGCGACGAGTCAAGAAGCACCCCCAGACTGTGCACAGAGTCCTTCACAGGGAGCGTGACCCCGTTCAGGACAGGTGGAACTACCGCCATTCCTGGACCAGGGGAACCTATCACAAGTACCTCCGTTTTCTCTGGATTCAGTTTGAGTCGGTTTTTCCTCATCCAGCCCATTACTGACTCCAGACAGGCCACGAGAGGAGAGATGCCATCCTCAGTCACTGCATCAGTCGGAGACATAGAGAAGACTATTTGGGTGTCATCAGCGTACTGATAACCCCACGCCCCATGTCTCCGGATGATCTCTCCCAGCGGTTTCATGTAAATGTTAAATAGCATGGGAGACAGAATGGCTCCCTGAGGGACCCCAGTTTTAAGGGCCCTCTCATGGGAGCACACGTCTCCCAGCTGCACCATCTGGGACCTCCCGGAGAGGTAGGACCGGAACCACTGGAGCGCAGTGCCCCCGATTTCCACCTCTGCCAGGCGCCCCAGAAGGATACCATGGTCTATGGTATCAAAAGCCGCTGAGATGTCCAAGAGCACCAACTGGGACACGCTTCCCCTGTTGATGCCCAGACGGAGATCATCGACCAAGGCGACCATGGCCGTCTCAACCCCGTAACCCGCCTGGAAGCCAGTTTGAAATGGGTCCAGATAATCCGTTTCATCCAAGACCGCCTGAAGCTGGATCGCAACCGCCCTCTCGATCACCTTCCCCAAAAATGGCAGCAGCGAGACTGGCCGATAATTATTATGTACCAGGGGGTCGAGGGAGGGCTTTTTTAATATAGGTTTTACTATGGCCAATTTTAATTCTGATGGAAATTGCCCTTCCCTCAAAGATGTATTGATGATCCGGCGTAACAATAAAGTTACCGCCGGTCCCCCCTGGGCCGCTAGCCACGAGGGACAGGGATCGAGAGAGCAGGTTGTCTTCCGAACACTTCCGAGGATCTTGTTCACATCATCGGTACTTACCAACTCAAACTGATCCAGTTTAATGGAGTCCTCTACCCTAGGTTCTGCTTGAATGTTGGCGTTAAGACCTTCGCTTATCCGAGAGGTTTTATCCACGAAAAAGTCGTTAAATTTGTCACAGCAGGCCTTAGAAGGTTCAAGGATCTGGTTCGGGGCAGGAGGGAGCTGAGTTAGCTCCCTGACCACCCTGAACAACTCTGCTGGACGCGACTCCGCGGACGCGACACGAGCACCATAGAACGAATTCTTGGCTGCTCGTATCGCCTCTCCGTAGTCCTCTAACAGTTGGTCTAGGAGAGCCTTGTCGTCTAAGCGAAGGTGTTTCCGCCAATGGCACTCTAGCCGTCGCAGTTCCTGCTTCCTGGCCCGGAGATCTTCCGTATACCAGGGCTTACTAGCTTTCTAGATTTATTGTAAATACACACACACACACACACACACACGCTAACAACAATACATTTATAGAGTGCAATAATTGTGTGATCTCAGCCTGTTAACTCTTGGAAGTCACTATTCAGATGACTCACCTATATGGGGATGTTTTCCAAAGATGTCTCCTCCATTTGCCATGTGCCACCATGTTACACCACAGTGTTACATTTAAAAACAACATTATTTTAAAAGACACTAGTGAAGTGAAATCATGCTGTGATGTCATGCTGTAATTGCATCATTACAGCTTTTTTATTAATTAAAGGAAATACAATCTTGATGCAAGAGGTGAGGCTAATAGGGCAGTGCAAATGGCATTGTCAGTGTTGAAGAACTTCCTAGTATGGCACAGTGGCTTCAACATTGGACTAGCACTCTGGAGACCAGGGTTTGATTCTCTACTTGACCTTGGGCAAGTCACACTTTCTCAGCCTCAGGGGAAGGCCATGGCAAAACTCTGAACAAGTCTTGCCAAGGAAATCCCATGATAGGCTCGCCAGAGATTGGGAACAACTTGAAGACACACAACAGCAGCAGCAGCAACAACAAAAATCAACAACTGACTAGCATGAAAAACACTTTATAC
Organism: Sceloporus undulatus; assembly: GCF_019175285.1. NCBI lineage: Eukaryota > Metazoa > Chordata > Lepidosauria > Squamata > Phrynosomatidae > Sceloporus > Sceloporus undulatus. The sequence continues at coordinate 241,030,454 of NC_056523.1, forward strand.
CTGTATAGGATTGAGCTGTGAATCAAAGATATGGAGGTAGGTAGGCATATGAATATATTTGGTGTTATTTTAGAATGCAATTATTTTTAGGTCTCAAGTCAAAATTCCAGGAGGAGGATATGCAGATGTAAAGAAAGAATTTTCCAGGACCACAAAAGATAAAATAAGATTAAACATTCCAAAGGTATTTGTTTGGGTAAACTCTTATTTACTTTGTTTGAGAACTACTATTACTCAATTTAGAAAAAATTGCAAATTATTTTCTCTAAAATAGTTGTCCAACGTTGTTTGTAATATGTTGGTAATATACAGAAAAGAAGCCTGAACCACACAAGAATTAAAATGAACAGTATGGATAAAGCCAGTCACTCCAATACACTCCTTGTACATACAGCGGGTTTTATTAGGACTTAAGTTCTTTCAGGTAAACGTGTTTAGGAATAAAGAGTAAAATATTTTAATCCTTGCTGTCTGATTTGTAAGAAAGAATTTATTTTTCTAAAAAAAGAAAAGCAAGGATTTTTGCTGGACTATGACATGCAAATCTGTAGACATACAGGAAGATAAATAAAGGGAATCTCATGTATTAAATGCACACAAGCAGGAAGTGTCTGCTTTCAGAAGTAGCATGCAAGGTTCCAGCATTTTTAACTCTACATTAAATTTTAAAAAATACAAGTTATCAATTATGTTCAGTTGTGTTTTTCTGTCCACAAAAGGCTCTTTGATGCATCAGAGGTTTTCATTGACCAAGTGTGTGATCTCTGCAAATTCTCACCTTTTTCTCCTGCAGCCCCCTATACTATCTCTCAAGAGATACTGGAGGGTACACCACTCAATTCTCTAGAATGATAGAAAGAATGATGCAGAAAGCTTCAGAGGAAAGGGAAATTAGCAAAAATCACAACCTTGTTCTGTTTACTGTAGCCTCTGCCAGCTAAAAGAGCTTTCTACGATTCAGTCCAGGTACAAACCTGCCATTTATTTTAAGCACTCTTGTGGTGGCTCCATGAGCACTACTTATCATTATTTGTGGGATTCCGTGCAGAAGAATGTGAGAGTTACCTTTGCTGGATTAAACCAACAGTTTATCAAGTCTACTAGTATTCTGTTTCTAGCAGCAGATGGCCTGGTAGTTCATCTGGAAGTTTACAAGCTGCAGGTTCTTTTCACCAAGGAAAACAAGTTGTTAATGTTTCCCTTAGCATCTTCTATTTGTAAGTATACTGCTTCTGTTCTTGGTGGGTATATTTAATTACCATGGAAAAAGCTTTTTTAAATATTCTGCATAAGGACTGTGGCTCAGGGCAAACAACACACTTTGTACAAAAAAGGCCCCAAGTTTAATGCATGCCATCACCAGGCTAGATCTTAAGAAAGTCACTTTTTAACAACTCCCAGAACCAACCTGACCATGTTGGCTGGGGATCCTGGGAACTGTGACTCAAAAAGTAATTTTTCTAAGTTCTGCTCCAGGTGCTGATGAGAAAGATCCTTGGTGAAAATCTTGATGATCTTCACTGCATATAAATGTTGTTAGCTGCCTCCAAGTCAACCTCAACTCATGGTGATGCAGTGAATGAGGTATCTCCAACTCCCCCTATCCTCTACCCCAATCTCCTTGATTGAGCCTATCCATCTGACATGTGGAATTCCTCTCTATTGCCCTCTACCTTCCCCAGCATTGTTGCTTTTTCTAGTGAGTCATGCCTTCTCATGATGTGGCCAAATTATGACAGCCTCAATTTACTCATCTTGACTTCCAGTTCAGGCTTGATTTGTTCTAGGACCCAATTATTGAAAAAGCGGAATAGAAATAAATTATTATTATTATTATTATTATTATTATTATTTGTCTTTTTGGTCCTCAGCACTCTTCTTCAGCATCGCATCTCAAAATGAGTTAATTTTCTTCCTATCTGCTTTCTCCACTGTCCAGCTTTCACATCTGTACATGGTAATGGGAAATACAATGGCTTGGATGATTCTAACTGTAAAGTTCAGCTGTATAGCTTTACACTTTAGGATTTTGTCTAGTTCTTTTATAGCAGAGATGAACTGACCACTGGTCTTTGTATAAGGCATCTTAGCAACAGCAAGTACATTTCTATACCACTTATCAATGCACTTAAGCACTCCCTAGGCGGTTTACAACATGCAAACTAATTGTCTCCAACAAGCTGGATACTCATTTTAGCGACCATGGAAGTATGCCAGGCTGAGTTGATCCTGACAGGGACAGTTGTAGGAAATAAAGTGTCTTGTATTTCTACAAATCTTAGATTTTTTTAAAAAAATGGACAGTGCCATTTCCCATAAACAAACACTCAATCAGATATCGTGCTATTAATGAACTCTTTTGTATTTCTTCATATTACAAGAAAAGTGATTCTGACTAAACACTAGGAAAAACACAAGGAAAAACTTCCTGATGGTAAAAGCTGCCAGTGGAACAGACTTTTTATTTTCATTGGAGGTTTCAAGCAGAGGTTGGCTGACAACCTTTCAGGGATGCTTTAGATATGGGTTGCATCCATCCATCCATCCATCCATCCATCCATCCATCCATCCATCCACCTATCTATCTATATTAAAAAGCTGAGTGCCAGGCAATTGAATAATTAATTAAGCAAATAAGTAAGTAATAATTACTGCATTGGACATTGGGTGACATTCTTGGGAGCAGAAAGCTTGCTTAGCAGCTCTAAGGAATGGTGCACCTTGATGTTGCTTCTCAGCCCCTACTCATGAGCGGCAGATCAAGAACTGGTGGAGGATGACAATGCACCATATGACACTTGTCTAGAACAATATTACTCTTCATTTCCTATACTAGTACTTAACATTGTATTGTGTAATGCATAGACTTGCCCAGAGTTTTAAGAATTTAGCTCGCAATCATCCAAACTACAGTAGTCTGTTACTTGCATTACTTCCTTTTATGTACTTTGTTTCTGTGCCTATATTTGTTTTTCTGAAATTAAGTAATGTATGTGGAGGAGGTACCTGTATTAATTTTCTTGACATTTCTAAATATGCTCTATTTTTCTGAAATCTGAAAATAATACAGTCGTCCCTCCATTTTCACAGGGGATCTGTTCCGGACCCACCCATCCACCCCCCGTGAAAATGGAAATTCACACATATTCAGGCCCTATTGGCTTGAATGGCTGCATGCGCACATGCCATTTTAACCCTCCCCAGTTGCTGGTCTGCAAAGGACCAAGACAGTGGACTCAAAGGCCTGTTACATACAGCCAAAATAAAGCTGCTTCGAGTGAAATAGGGGTTTCAATATGCATGCGTCCTAAGAGTCCAGAAGCACACACCAAAGCCATGCTCCAGTCCTAGGGCTGGAGCTGGCTTTGGTGTGATTTCTGGACTCTTAGGACGCATGCATCATTGAACACCGTATCTCCACTGTGACTCGAAGCAGCTTTATTTTGGCTGTATGTAACACGCCATGATTCTGCAAAAAAATTGAAGGAGGACTGTAATAACTGCTCACAACAAAGGGATTCTTTGGTGTTCTAGAATGGTTTAAAATAGGGCAGTCCTAAGAAATGTTACTGAGGAAGAACACAATGACATCCTTCTCATGCCATGTATAAAATCTCACTGGACTGGGAGAAGGGCATCTTGGCATGAGAGAGAGAGACCATGAGAGAGTATCCCCACCACACTCTAAAGAAGCAGGTTAGCTTAATGCATGGAGATCAAGATACCTTGAGTCCTTCTTCGTCATCTGCTGCCCAATATGATTGCCTCACCCATCCTAATGGTAAAGCCAGCCCTTGTTTAAGAAGCAGATTGTCTGGAACTTCAAATGTGTAACACTGACTAGACCTTCGGCCAGACTAGCCTGAAGAAAGGGGAGAGAAAAGTCCCAAGTATATATTTTATTTGGCAAAAGCATAATTTAATGCCCTGACTATATTGTATGCAGAAATTGTTTAGCTTTTAACTGTAACCTTCAAGTAATTGTGAAGTCATTACCTGCTTCTTCAGTTTATTTGAAAGGTTAATTGTATGCATTTCTAGGAATTCGTTAGTGGTTTTTATTTTATTTTTTATTTAAACAGACACGTAAAACTAATACACAATCATCCAAACATATAAACTTAACCACATATATACCTACCCCACAATACCAACCACTCCAGTTATCCCACAGACAGTAAGAACAGACACGTAGAAGGCCCATTATCCCCATCTTCCATACCCCTAATTTATTTCCTATCCATTCCTCCCTAACATTTCTTCATACCATCTTCTTCCTCACTTAAGTGGATAGTCTCTTATTTATGCCATACTCTCATACCATTTGGATTTCTTTTAACACATTCTTCATCTTACCTCAGAAAAACCTCGCTATACCTCCATTCTCTTCTCAGTTCTCTTTTTCTCTTTTCCCTTATTTTCTTCTTATCACTACATCTATTAATTCCTTCTTTTCTTCTTAACTCTTCTATTCACTTCTATTCACTTATTCATGCAATTCTCCTTCCAATATGTTATCACTAGATCTCAATCTTCTTCTACTGTTATATTTTTCTCCTCTTTCATCTTTCTTGAGAGCCTATCCATGTCTCACAAGTCTAACAATTTCTCTATCCATTCTTCTATTGCTGGTGTTTGATTTGCTTTCCAATTTTGGGCATACAATAGTCTTGCTGCGGTCATCATGTATAATATCAATTTAGTATATTTTCTCTCTACTTCTTTTTCCAATACATGCGTCGTGTTTAACAAAAACCATTCCGGTTTCATGTTAAAGATTTTTCTCAACATTTTTATAATAGCCATATGCATATTGTTCCAATATTTTTTTTGTCTTCTTCCAATTCCACAGTAATTCTATGGTAATATGACTCCTCTTTTTCCTTATATTTCCAACAATTGGTGTTTAAGTCTTTATACATTTTATCCAATTTCTCTGGGGTTAGATGCCACATGTATAACATTTCATAATAATTTTCTTTAAGATTCTGAGCCAATGTAAATTTATTTGTTCTTTCCAACGCTTTTTCCCAATTTTGTAACTTTATATTATATTGAAATAGTTGACTCCATTTAATCATAGACTCCTTAACTGTCTCTTGCTGTAGCACTGTCTGTAATAAAACCTTATATATAATTTAGGTATCTTTTTTTTCCTTTCCTTCTTCAAAGAATATTGTAGCTAATTCATTTTTATTTTCTTCTGCCCTGACTTTATTGTACAAAGAAAGTGTTTAGCTTTCAACTGTAACCTTCAACTTATTGTGAAGTCATTACCTGCTTCTTCGGTTTATTTGAAAGGTTGATTGTATGCACTGCTAGGAATTCATTCGTGATTTAAAATTTTTAATTTTAAAGCTCTCCGTTTCTTTTTGCTTGCTTTGCCCAAGGAACAAACCAAACATGTTTTTAAGAGTTATTAGTATTTCTTAAACTAGCTATTTCAAAAATCCAAGCAAACCACAAAAATGTAATAGAGGAAAACACAATTTTTAGGTTTCCTGTGTGGCAATGATTACTGCAATGGCTACAACTGGTACTGTCAGTTTCAGGGAACTGTTTCTTGTTGCAATTTAGTCTGTGATTATGTTTTGTTTTTTGAAACAGTGAAACAATTCCTCAGATAAGGGAAGGGACATACCAAGGAAAGGGCTGTAGCGCTGTGTCAGAGTACACACTTTGCATGCAAAATGTTCTAGATTCAATCCCTGGCATCTACAGTTAGGGTATGGGAAAGTTTCTAATACTGGAGAATCACTGGCAGTCATATAGATAAATGGTGAGCTAGATGATCCAGTGGTCTGACAATACAAAACAGCTTCCTCTTTTGTTTGGAAAGACAGGCACAACGTACCAGCTTACATCTATCTCTGTGTTGAATTTTACATCTAAAATGTCAGTTCCAATAATATTTAATTTTCTGGAGTCTCATTCTGGAAGTATAGCCATACATAGAGGCATCCAGCACCTGATAATACAGAAGCAAGGTAGAATGAGCAGGAGGGTGGCAAACACAGATGAAAAGGCAATGCAACTCTCCTGGAAAAGAGACTGATGGAATCAGAAACCGAATGCAGAAACTGGTAGGAATTTTTTACAATTTCCTTCTCCTTCGATATGCCTGTCATAACTGCAGAGATATCTTGGGGAAAGGGTGTTTTCTGAAGACAACATCTGTGAGCCACGTGGAGTGCTGTCCTTATACAGCTGGTGCTGATCCTCCCAGGCAGAGCAGGCTTCGAGATCAGCTCCATGCAAATGTTTCTACACTCAGAATCCATGTGTTTAACTTGAATGAAAACAGAACTTAATGATTTTGGTGCAATCTAAATAGGAAAAGAGTTCTTCCTGTGTTTATACCTAATGGCCTTTCCCATCGATCCACAGTTCCTAAATATAAACTCAGCTTGGAAGTGTTTGAAGGCACCACTTGATAGAGCATTGGTGAGGCTCTACTAAAGACAGTGAAATAGGTTACCTTTTTAAATCTATCTATCTATCTGTCTATAATTTTATTCATTTGTATCCCATCTTTCTCTCAATAATGACTCTCAAGGCAGCAAACAACACGTTGTTGCTGTTATGTACCTTCAGGTCTTTTCCAACTCATGGCAATAGGTGAACCTATCATGGGGGTCTTTTGTCAAGGATTGTTCAAAGGGGTTTTGCCATTGTCATCCTCTGAGGCTGAGAGAGTGTGACTTGCCCAAGGCCACGCAGTGGATTTCATGGCCTTGGTGGGAACTGAACCCTGGTCTTTAGAGTTGCCACACTGACTCTTAAATAACACATTACACCTATTTGAATCAGCTTCTTATATAGCACAGCTCAAGGGTTTCCATGACTGCTATCTTAGCAGAGTTGTAAGTGCAGGTCCTTGTATGGAGAAAAATAAATAAAACCGAAGCTCCTCAGCCTCCATTCCTGTAGTATTTTGAAATACAACATGATGAATGGAGGTGCATGATCTAGTTCTATTTGAGCCACTAAAATAAATGTAATCATGACTAGTAGTAAATGGATTTGAGTATGATATTACTGCATGATGTTCTGAACTCCTGGTTGAAATGACAGTATGCAAAAGTAACAGTACAAATAGGCGTGTGTTAAAAGTACTGCTCGTTTCTCAGTCTAAGACATTAAAATCTGACCCCTTTCCTATAAAATCCAGAAATTCTTTTGAAAAAGGAAAACTTCTATATGTCCCAGTTTACATTCAAAGCCTTGTCTGTGTAAAGGACATGCTCACTGAAAGAGTGACTCCAGCTTTGTTCTAGGACTGTACATAGAGAAGCAAAGCTCTTGAAATTCATCCAGCCACTGAGTCCAAAATTCAGTTTTTCCAGAGGAGTCTGGCATCATTAGCAGCAGACTGTTTAGTAGTCACTCAGCTTATTCACAATGGCCATCTTAGAGTCCTAAATTACTGCTAAAGAGAAATAATCAAGACTATCTGATGTGGATTAGCTATGCCTTACCCTGTTACATTCAGATGTAAGGGAGTAACATGCAACTAGGTGAACATTTTTACTAGGCTGGGAGTGAACATGAGAGTTTATCTGATTTATTTATTTATTTATTTAAAGAACTGTGTGTTACAACAATGAAATCAAATATTTCTGAATTGATCTTAAGACTCAAACCTGCCTAAAATTCTATGTACTTTTTATTTTGCTAGTCTTAATCCATGTCTTGTACCCCGTGGGGGGAAATAGCACGTTCCCATCTTCTTTAAGGCAAGACTTCATGTATTTAAACATTTTCATCAGTCCGCTTTGTTTATTGTTTATCACATGATGGAAATCTTCAGCCTTTTCTGATAAAATAAAGGGATTTATATTTGTATTTTTTCTTGGATTATGTATTTTGGATCAAGTATAATGACCAAAAATAAACAGAATATGACAGACAAAGGGACTTTATGCATGTGGTGTGAATTGCCTCTAACATCTTGATCAGTGTTTATTTTATGTTAAAAATGTCAGTGCCATCCTACAATATAAATATCTACATGGTGATTTACTTACACAGCAATGTACACCAATATGGTGTACTACTCCGGTCCAGACTGGCCATCGTTCACTTTCATAATATGTGTTATTTAACCTGAAATACATTAAACAATGTGATTCAGACCTTGAACCTGAACTCATCATTAAAGAAAGTAAGGTTACCATTTCATTTATAAATAGGACTGGAAAAGTTTTTTAAAATACCTCAAAATAGGTGGTGATGGTAATGAAACAATACCGGAACTCCTTGTACTGAACAGCACAGCTACTTTTACTTTGCCAAAGATGCTCCTTAAGTTGCAACAGTCATTGAAATTCAATGGCAGGGGATGCTCATTATTCTACATTAGCTATGAGGTCTACTAAAGTATGTGCTTTCAATGTGTCATTAAACAAGAGGTTAATCTGAGCATCCAGTCAACCTAAATCCAGGGTAGACAGTTTATGAGCCCTCTATACATTGGGAAGGCCCACTGATTCTAATCTAGCTTTCTCAACCTTTTGTGTGCTTTCAAGTCATTTCAGAGTCATGGTGACTCTATTATTGGGTTTTGTTAGCAAGATTTGTTCAGAGTAGATTTGCCATTGCCTTCTCCTGAGGCTGAGAGCATGTGACTTGCCTAAAGTCACCCTGTAGTTTTTGTTTGACTGACCAGGAATCGAACCCTGGTCTCCAAAGTCCAACAACACTCAGACCACTACATAACACTGACTGGGTATTACCTGTAGAGATATTTCTGCCTCTTGCAGGAAAACAGAAAGGAAAAAAACAACCTATTTGTTCAAATAAATATACAAGGTGTAGTGGTTGTCAAGTGAGGTGCCACTCTCAAGGGATCTCCAGTTAGTCCTCTGCTGAGACAGTTCAAAGATACAGCTGTGTGTCTTTAGCATCTAAAGAGATCTTGTAGCACCTTTGAGACTCACTGAAAGAAAGGAACTGGCAGCAGGTGCTTTCCTAGGCTTAGGTCTACTTCCTCACACTGGGAGAGGCAGTGGTAAGAGAAGTGGACCTCACAAAGGGCCCAAACAGACAGGCCAAAACAAAGCTGCTTTGGATCACTTTGGAGGTATGCTGTTTAAATGATGCATGCGTCCTAAGCGTCCGGAAGCCACACCAAAGCCACGCTCCAGTACTAAGGACTGGAGCACAGCTTTGGTGCAGCTTCTGGCCTCTTAAGATGCATATGTCATTTAAACAGCATACCACCAAAGTGACCCAAAGCAGCTTTATTTTGGCCTGTCTGTTTGGGCCCAAAGAAGCTGCGTGGCCCACAAAGAAAAGTTGCAGAGGCTGTCCCCCCCGCCCTCTCTTACGAAAGTGTCACAGCAGCAAAGCTTAGTCCAACCACATTGCCCAGAAACCACACCAGCCACCCTTTCCTCCCTGGCAGAAGCACTGGGCACACTCAGGCCCATTCCTGGTGCCATGAGAGGCTGAAGGAGGCCCTGCCCCTGCCTCTCTCGCCTTTTCTTTCAGCCTTGCAGTAGGCAGCACTGGACCCAACTGGAGGAGGGCCGTGGCGGGCAGCAATTCAGCAACAACATATTGCTAAGGGCTTCCTTGCCCACATTTTGGGGAGAGCGGGTAAGTAGCAGTGTGTATCCCCCTCTCACTTGAGAAACCAACAGGAAGCCCAAGAGTAGAATTCAAAGATATAGCCGTGTCAGTCTGTAGACTCAGTATGACAGAGATCCTGTAGCACCTTCGAGACTCACTGAAAGGAAGAAGTTGGCAGCAGGAGCTTTCCTAGACTTAAGTCTACTTCCTCAGATGCATTTGGTCATATATATATATATGTGTGTGTGTGTGTGTGTGAATATAAACAACAAAGATACAATCCAAAGATATAGCTATGTAAGTCTGTAGACTCAGTATGTAATAGAGATCCTGTAGCAACTTTGAAACTCTCTGAAAGAAAGAAGTGTAGGAAAGCTCATGCATTCGTAGACTTAAGTTTATTTCCTTAGATAAATTTGGTCATACTGTATATATATATATACACACACACACACACAATAAAGATACAATTCAAAGATATAGCCGTGTTAGTCTCTAGAATCAGTCTGTAGAAAGATCTTGTGGCACCTTTGAGATTGACTGAAGGAAGATGGCAGCATGAGGCTTCCTAGGCTTAAGTTTATTTCCTTAGATAAATCTGGTCATATATATATATATATATATATATGAGAATATATACAATGATATAGCTGTGTTAGTGCATAGCGATCTTGTGGTGCTTTTTGAGACTCTCTGAGAGAAGTTGGCAGCATGAGCTTTCGTAGACTTAAATCCACTTCCTCAGATGCATTTGGTCATATATATATATATGTATATGTGTGTGTGTGTGTGTGTGTATATATATATATGTATGCATGTGTCTATGTATAGAATAACGATACAGTACAATCCAGAGACCTAGCTGTGTAGAGTCTGTACAATGAGTACGTAGAGGGACCTTGTAGCACTTTTGAGACTCATTGAAAGGAAGGAGTTGGGAGCATGAGCTTTTCCTGTGCTTCAGTCTACTTCCAAGGGGGAGGCGTTTTTACAGCCAGGGAGGCCCGCGGCGGTGCCCCCACCTAAAATGGCGGCAGGGCGACCCTCACCCTGAGCCATTTTAAGGGCCAGCAGTGAGAAGCAGCGGATGGGGCAGGAGAAGAGAAGAGCCCCTTCTGCTTCTCCTCTCAGGCAGCTCTGAAAGGAAGGAAAGCAAACAGAGGGAGGAAGGACGGAGGCCGGCGCCTGAAGGAGGTGCGCGCCTTCCTCCTCTTCTTCCTCCTCCTCCTCGGCGCTCCACATCCGGGACATTGGCCTCCCCTGGTTGATTCCCTCTCTCTCTCACACACAACAACCGCCGCCGGAAATGACAAGGAAGCCACTGCCAGGTTTCCCCCACGCGGGAGCAGCAGAGGAGAGAGTGACCACGCCCCTTAGAGCTTCCCCCTCCCGGCAGCGGGGGGGGGGCGGGGGCGGGGTTTCATCGCAGCGCGCGCACATGCGCCACAGCAACCGCCGACGCGGAGTTGAATAACCGCCGCTATCAACCGTCGCGTTGCCCTCATAGCGCATGCGCGGCGCTAGGACGATACGGAGAGAAACGTAACACCTCTCCCTCCCCCCGCCCCCACACGAAGCGCCAAAGCTTTCTGAGAGGGAAGGGAAGCTAAAGGGGGGTCGCTCGAGGCGTCCTGTCAGTCACCCCTTAAGCCCCGCCTCTTCCGGGCCGACGAAGCTGGGCGCCCTCCTCCTCCTCCTCCTCCTCCTCCTCCCTCTCTTTGGCTCTCTCTCTCTCACTCTCTCCCTTTTGTGAGTTATAGCAACCGTTGCCTTGTGAATCAAGCGCCATAGTCACCGTAGTCCTGGCGACTGTTACCCATCAACAACAACGGCTCCTCTCCTCCTCCTCCTCCTGTTCCTCCTCCTCCTCCTCCTCCTGCTGTTCCTCCTCACCCCCATCCTCACCATCACCCACAACAACCAGCAGGATCACCACCACCATCGCCAACACCACAGCCCTCCACAACCCAGGTGAATATGACTGTTGCTGTTGTTGTTGTTGTTGTGGGGATTCTCCCTCCCCCCCCCCGTCTGGGGTTCTTGCTGTTGGTTCCCTCCTCCCGTTCCCTCTCTTTTTATCCCCCCTTCATCCAGGGTTGGCCTGGAGCTGCTTCCATTGGGATTCAGTGGGGGAAGGATGCATCCTCTTTGGTGTTGTGTGTGTGTGTGTGGTTGTATGATCCCATTCCTGGCCTGTGTTCTCTTTATATGGGCTCCCCTTCTTCCCTCCCTTCACTTTTTATCCCCCTGGAGCTGCTTCAATGGGGAAAGTGGGGGAAGGATGCATCCTCTTTGGTTTTGTGTGTGTGTGTGTGTGTGTGTGTGTGTGTGGTTGTATGATCCCATTCCTGGCCTGTTCTCATTATATGGGCTTCCCCTCCCTTTTTATCCCCCCTTCATCCAGGGTTGGCCTGGAGCTGCTGCTCCATTGGGCTTCAGTGAGGAAAGTGGGGGAAGGATGCATCTTCTCTGGTTGTGGTTGTATGATCCTATTCCTGGCCTGTTCTGGGTTCCCTTTATATGCCCCCCCTTTCCCACCCCTCTTCGGCTCTCAGGGTGGGCTACAAGGACCCAGAGGGGAGTTTGGTATTATTATTATTATCAAGTAATAAATAATAATAATAATAATAATTGATATTTATTATTGTGGTGAATTATGGTGGAAGGAGGGGATTGGAGAAGGAGAGGGAAGCACACTTGTGGGTCACCACACACACACACACACTCTCTGTGGATGTGGTGCTTTGGGGTTTTTTGTTTCCTTTCCTCTGCTGCCTATTCTGGAAGTTGCTGGAAGAAGGGGGGATGCTTCTTCCAGTTCTGCATATTGTTTCTGGTTATACGCGCACACACACACACACAAAACTTTAGCACCCAACAAAACCAAAACCATGCCCCCATTGGGGTTGTTTCCCCTCCTCTTGGCACTTGTGTGTGTGTGTTGGGCCTTGCTTGGACTCCAGATGGGATTTTGTGGATTTTGGAGACTGGGGGGGGGGTGTTGCTGTTTTTTTGTGTGTTTTTCAAAGTAACATATTTGAAGGGATTTCAAATGGACAGTTTCTCCACAGGTTTGCATTGAAATCATGGTGCATTAGACTTTACAAAGAGTTCAGTTCCTTATAGGAGGGCTACTTCTCCAATATGCACTTAGTTCCCAGCCACTGTTATTTAGTTTACACAACTCTTTTTAAGTGGGAAATATTGCATTTTCCCCCTGCATCTGATCCTCTTCTCCACACTGGCTTTTAAAACCCCTTTCTGCGCTTTGTTATGAGCAGGTTGTTGGCCTCCTTATTGCCATTAACTTTGTGGCGAGGGGACACTGGCCTTCTTTGTGTGGCATATCATCCTCCTGTTGTTACACACCTCGCCACAACTTCGTGTTTATTTGCAATCTGTTGGCGAAATCTTCACATTCACCTTTGTTTTTCCTTCTTCCCCCCCCCCTTTTTTTTTTTACTTTTGGGATGTAATTTGAATTGAGTACTCAGCCTTGACTTCACCCGTGATTGTGGCAAAAGATGCATTTTGTGTTTTATCGTCAACCTCTCTAATCCTCAAACACCATAAAATGTAGCTTTATTTGCCCTTTATGAGACTGTACATATTAAAGAGAAAAGGGCAGGAGAGAGAGGGGAAATCATAGCCAGAAATCACATTAAGTTTTATAGCTTTTAGGAACATGGTGGGTTTTGTATTTTGTTTTTTCCTTCCCATGGGGTTCAGAAAGTGTCAGGCTGACCATAAAGAATTACGAATCATCTGAGCTTAATAGTGTGTGTACATTTAATCATTTTCACGGTTGCTAGTTGAGATCTGCAGAATTGTGCTAGGAGCATCTGGTAATTGTTTGTTCTTTCTGGACAAAAGGTAAAATTTCTGGTACTTACTCACTGGGAGAATTTGTTGATTTTCCGTTACTTTACACTTGATGCCTCCATCTCTTTTCTTCTAACATGGCAGCAAATCATTGCTTAGTGTGCAATGATGGTCACCAGAGTTAACATTTTATTGGAACTGCAGTCCTGGGCGCATGCTTATTTAACTCAGCTACATGGGACTTATGGCTGTGTAAACATGCATAGGATTGAACCGCGTGAATATTAATGATTTAAAAGGACCTGCCTCTTTACTCGTTTTAGTTAATGAGACTTTGGAATTTTGAATGTTTCCCCAACTGTTTTTGTTGTCGTTGTTAATTTGGTTCATTTTGTATAAGGGAGACTAATTCAATTGTGAATATTGTTGTCTTTCACATATTTGAAACCTGTATTGAATAGGTGGTTGCTTGTAACAGTGCCAGCAGTAAGATATTGATTTATCTGACAGAGCAGCCCCTGAAGAATGTGACAGTGTTTATTATACCCCAGATTGTCAAGTGAGGAGCAGGTTACACAATTAATGCTTTGGTAAAACTAGAACTACTTTCTCAATTAATACTTGTGTCTCATATAGTATAATTTGCATGTTATATTAAAGATTTGTGATTATTCCGTGGACAGTAAAGAAAATATCATTCTTGCTCAGACCACTACAGACCCATTACACTACAGTTTAACACGTAAATACTGAATATAATTATTACGTATTCAGAAGATTATGAAGCCTACTTAACAGCACTTTCTGTGTTGTATTCTTATTATAAGAATAGCTTTCTTTTCCCTCTTCCTATTGGCTATACCCACCAGTTGGTTTTTCTTTAAAATAAAATCATTGATTTAAAAAGCTAGTAAAAAGATCTGATTATTTTCTTTCTGGCTCACAATACAGTAGTACAAGGTATTATCACTGTGATTATAGTGTCCCATAGGCAATGAACAAGAGTATATGAGGGTTTGTTTTCTTTCTCTGACTAGGATCCAATAGTTTACTTCTGCTACATTTCTTTCCTCCTTTCCCCCTCCAAAAAAAACTATTCTAGAGGGCTGAGAAACTCTATGTTTTTAGTGCTGCAGATAGCTACAGTTGGAGGAGCAGGGAAAGAAAGTCCATGTTCTGCTGGTACTGAATGCTGAAGTACACTGTACACTCTTGGCCTGTGACTAGTAAAATATTTTGTGATCTGATCATTCAGGTAGTGAACCATTTTCTTCATTCACGTTAATTCACTTACCAGATCAGGGGATATGAGATGGAAATTGCATCTTATAATGACAGATTCAGTAGCTTTCTATTGTGCCTTAGTATGTCAGTTCTCTTCAGGTATCCCAGTTGGCTTTTGCTAAGTGTAGGCTATCAGGACTGCTGTGCTACTAACTTAAATACAGGAAATATGTCCTGTTGTAATCCTGTAGATAAATTTTGTGTGAGGAAGACTCAGTGTGTTGTGGAAAGAGACAGAAATTTCATCTACCTTTCCTTATTTGATTTTCAAAAACCCACATATTAAAATAAATATATATGGAGAATTTTTGTTCATCTGCAGGCCATTGGGCGGATTGTAAATTCCTGATTGTTGAAGAAAGTGTAGTGTGCATTTCTGTGTAAGTGGACTTCAACTATCTTTTCTTCCATCTGCACATCCAGGACTGTTCCTGGGGAATTCCCTAATCCCCACAGTAAGTTTGTGGAATGGGAGAGGAAATTTATTCTGCCAATAGAGTCTGTAACACTGGATGGATGTAACTGAATATACAGTGGGCCCTTAGTACCTGCTGGGTTTTGGTTCCAGGACCCCCATGGATAACTAAATCTGTGGATACTCAAGTTCCATTAAATACAATGGCATAGTAAAATCATGTCCCTTATGTAAACTGGAAAATCGAGGTTTGCTATTTGGAACTTATACTTTTGGGGGAGAATATTTTCAAGCTGTGGATGCTTGAATCCGTGGATAAAAAATCTGTGGATAAGAAGGGCTGACCGTAAGTTAAACCATAATGAGCAGGGAAAATTTTGGGAAATTTTGAAGCCATAGGGGGAAGGATACCTTACTTCTAGGGAAAAAACTTCATCTATCTGAGATGGTTGTCCTCTTCCACTGAGCGCGCAGCTTAGGGAGCGATGGACATGGAGTGGTTAAGGAGGAAGGGGACACGCACCTAACCAGCCAGATCAGCCGAATCATCTCTGGTGATTAATGGGATAACAGACATTTCAGCTAGATCACCTGGCATCATTTGTGCTTGCTTTGGCAGCACATATACTCTGGGGGTGGGGTGAGAGGAATAATATTCAGAATTCATTAATGCAATATTAGCACTCTTTATGGGGTTACAAGTCAGTTTAGGAATTTAAACATATTATATATATAACATGAGTTGCACAATATCATATTTGGTATATGAAAAGTATACTTTATTCAAAATACAGTATAACTACAAATGTGAACTTTTAATTGATTTATTTTTATATTTTTCCTAAAAATAGAGGAATTTTCTCTATTTTGTCTCCAACCCATTCTCTATATCATGCAGACATAACATCCTCATTCACATAAAATAACTTGAAAAAGGAAAGCATGACCAGGAATTGTAATAACTTGATACTGTATAAAGTTTTACAAAAATGTCTTCCTCTTACATAATTTTTAGAAATTATTTTTGGGGTAGGGAATATGTGAACCTCTTGTTGTAAACCTTTCGTTCATTATTTTAAAAGAAAATTTACCATGATCCAACTTTAAATCCCCCCCCCCCCCAGGAAGAAAGGCTTTGAGGAGGAAAAGTAGGAAAAAACCTCTCCTTCCCATTTTCCCAGTTTTTTCTTGCGCCTTCACATCTCTTATAATGACAGCATTTTTCCTATTATGCTTCCTGAGATACTGCACATAGTATTTAGTGTACCCTGTCCCAAGATTTCAGGTCGTGATCTATTTTCTGAGTTGATCTTGGGACAGGGTACACTAAATACTATGTGCAGTATCTCAGGAATCATAATAGGTTCAGAAGACAGATCTTAAAATCCAATTCCCTTCTTGTTCCAGTTTCTGGGCCTAGCTAAGAAGATCATCTGCCATCTACAGTAATTCCATATCTCTTTCATATTATTCTCTTCTCCTTGATCATCTGATATCCATTTGAAGACAGGATGAGTAGTCCTGATTCCAAGATAAATGTAAATTCATTTAAATCTATTTTTGAGATTTATATTCTTATTTACTAAAGTGAGTATATATTGAGCTAACTGTAATACAGTATATGAATGCTTAGGTATTATTAAGAATAGCGAGTGGGTAAACATTTCTGGAAGTTGTATACTTAGTGTGTAGTTACTGGAACATGCACCCAAGAATGCACAAAGATCCTCTCATGGACATACATCCGTCTGAGCATGTTTCTTTCATGCGTTTCAACAGCCTTTCTTTAGCTCCTTTTGACTTACAGGAGCATGGATGGTTTACTGAACTGTTTTGCCTCATACAAATGGGGGGCAATTTATCTTAATGCTTATTTGAGCTGGCAGCTGTAGCTGAACCTTTTGTACTCTTGGATTGACTAGTAACCAACAGGTCAGCTGTACCTCCAGAAGCTTAATTTTGTAAGTCTTGACTAGATTTAGGTGCTTTCACTAGAAGGAGAAGCAGATTGTCCTCAGTGCTGAGATGATTGGGTCCTTCAGTTCGTGTTAGTTTTCCTCTCTTCTTGGCTAGGCATAGGAGGGATGACATGGCTCCTTTCCACAAGTCTGCCCCATATTCTGTGACAGCTGTATTTGTGATTTGGATATTGGTTATCAACTGACAAGGTAAGGAGGAAAGAACAATGAGGAAAGAAATATCTTTGGGGTAAAACAAATTGCCCCTTTGTGGAGGCTTCCTGGAGGTTTGCAGGCATGTTGCTTAGACGACACACACACACCCAAACCTCCATGAAGCCACCTGCTCAACCACACGGGGGGCAGCTTTGTGGCGCTCTGGCAGTGCGGCGTTTAGACACAGCATGCCACAGGAGCACTGCAAAGCTACCGCGGCAACAGAAAAGTCTATGTTTTGCCGCCTCAAAAAGGAGCGGCTTTCTGCTGCTTCTTTTTGCACTGGCAGACAGCTGGGTTGAGGGCATGGTGAGCAGTTTCCATGGCCCCAACCCAGTGTTCAAAGGGGTAGCGTTAAGCCACCCATTAGGGCCATCTGTTTCGGCCCTTTGTTTCTTATACTTACTGCGGTTTCATCTGCTTTAGTAAGCCTAACTGAGCTAAGTGCCAAAACCTAGGGGAGGAAGAGAGCACCAGAACAGACATGTGTGATGGGTAATGTACCATGGAACATCTATGACAGGTCTGTACAACATACGGCTTGCAGGCCACAGGAGGCCCCCCCCAAAGCATTTTGTGCGGCCCCCGGGGATGTGGAGGATTGCAGGCTTTCTTCTCTCCTTTACCCCATCCGCATGGCCCCCCTCCTCCTCCAAAGGCACCACCCCCTCTCTAGGCCTCTAGAGCCCTGCATGGTAGAGCATGAGGCAGCCACAGCTCTTCGCCTGCCGAGGGAGAAGAGGAGGAGGACAGGTAGATGGGTGGTTTCTCCTTTGCTATGGCCACACTGCTGCTGTTCCTGAAACCTCAGGCAGCCCAGACAGAAAGAAACAGCAGCCTGATGAGAGGTCTGTTGAGTAATAACAACAAAAGTTAACAACCTCATTTGTGGCAATATTGGGGGAACTAGCTAGCAGCTCCACGGGGTGAGGAGAAGAGAGGCTGAGAAAGTGTGGCAAGAAAGGGGGTGAACAAGAGGGGCTTTCCCACCTGCACCCCACCCCTTTCCTTCAGTGCCCTTCCTGGTGGTTGAGACCCCAAGCTTTCTGTCCCAAGAGGCATCAGATCCAGGCTGGGTCCTAAAAGCAGCAATATGCTGATGTTCATTGCTTCCAAGTCAGCTTTGACTTATGGCAATCCTATGCATGATTTTATGTGCTTTTCAAATCATTTCTGATTTATGGCAAGCTTAGCATGGGATTTTCTTGTCAAGATTATGTTCAGACTGGGTTTGCCTTGTCTTTCCCTGAGGCTGAAAGAGTGTGACTATGCAGGGCCACCCAGTGGTCCAAGAGGGAATTCAAACCCTGGTCTCTAACTTTAAACCTTTACCCCACCCTGCCTTTTCTAATGGGGCTTTGTTGTTGTTCTTGTTGTTTTGTGCCTTCAAGTTGTTTCTGACATGGTGACCCTCAAAGAGCACCACCTCACACCCACCCATCCCACGCCCTCTAAGTCCCAGGGACTGAGAGGGCACCACCTCACCCTCCCATGTCCTCCGAGTCTTGAGACGTGGCTGCCAGGTGGGGCTTCAAAGGCAGCTCCTCCACCACCCCTATTTGCGTCCCAAAGAGGTCAGACTATTTTAATTTTGGCCCCTGCCTACTGCTAAGTTGTGCAGGTCTGATCTATAAGAATCCCAAAGAAAACGGGTACTGATTTATATTGCTCCTGAACTTGTAAGCCATTACTTAAGGGTCTAATCAGGCATTATTTTGAAAATGCAACTATTATGTTCTCCATAATAAAACAAGCAGACCAAACTATACTAGGAGAATTATTCCCCTTCATCAGCACATGCTGCTTTAAAGTGTAATTTAAATCTACTTTGCTGTAACCTGTATTGTTAGAAGTTTATATAATGTGACCTGTTCCCTGTGAAACCCTTGCATGCATCAAAAACTGTAGCAAACTAAAGATTCTTCTTGGCATTCTTATAAAAGTCAAAAGTTCAGTGGCATCAGTGCAGACCCTATTGCACGCTTCTGAGAATTAATTGCTAACAAAAATGTAGGTGTTCATGCTGACTGTAAAAAAAATGTTTATACAATATAGCTAGGGATCTGTATTTTTAAAAAAACAGAATTGTCCAAGATCTAGTGGCTCTGTTGCATGCATTGAACTCTGCATGTGTAGGAATTGGAATTCATTTCTAGCCTTTGTGGTCTCTTCCTACTCTGTGATTTTTGTATGATTTATCTATTTCCTGATCACATCCAGACTGGACTGCTGCAATGTTTTCAGCACAGGATGGGAAGTTCTCCCTGTGGAATGATGCAGTGCTGATGTGCAGTGTTCCCTGTCTATAGAAGTCAATGAAAAATGTTGTGTGTAATGCTTTCCCTCACAGCTAGGAGGTTTAAAAGTACTGTGGGACGCAAGCACAAAATGGCTCCTATAGTTGTTGGGGTTTGCTTTTTAGAAGTGGCCCATTTAGGCAGTAAAAAACAAAACATCTGCAGGTAGGTAGACTTCTTTGTAAGGAACAGTGTGCACAACTGGGACTATTTGAGTGCTTGGGTACAGTGAACAATGTGCACATCTTGGTCAGCTTGCATATTTTGTTATATTACAGGTGATCTTCTGTATCCATGGATTCTGCATCTATGGATTCAACCACCTGTGCTTTGAAAATATTCACACAAAAAAAAGAAAAAAGTCTAAAAAGCAAGTCAGTTTATATAATGGACACCATTTTACTGCACCAATGTACATATTGGGACTTGAGCATCCACAGATTTTTTTTATCGATGGGGGGTAAGGAACAAAACTCCCATGGATACCAAGGAGCCACTGTAGTTTTGCTATGATCTGTACTCTTTAAAGTATTGTTTAATGCCTGGTTTCCCAGATCTTTTAAATTGTTCCTTTATCTTCTCTGTACTTGTGACTTATCATGCAAGATAGCAGATGTCCTGCTAGCCAGTCCTGACAAGAACAGTTTGTATTTTTAAAAAGTATATGAAGCTTAGAGTACACAACTGAAAAAGTGTGATTACGGGAATCAGGATTCATCTGGTACTATAACCCTGTGAAAATTATCTGAATTGTACACTGATCTCTTAGTATTCACAATATTTAAAACTATTTTTAAATATAGAAATAAAAACGTAGTTTGCTTTAACAGCTTGATCCTACAGATTTGTCTCTGATGGAAATGAAAACTATAGAACTGATTTGTTAATGTGGATGAACACCTCCGTATCAGCTTAATCTTGGCAAAATAACATTGTTGCCTGCATTTTGGACACTACTTATGAATGTGGCTGTGTAGACTCTTATGATGAATAATTATACCTCAAAATGTATGACTATACTACAGAAATATATGTGGAGAACAAGTGAATATTCGTATTCACAAAAAGAATCAAGAGTGTGATTGAATTGTTCAAAATAACTTAGTGTGCCTATGAAATGTAAGGAGATATTATACAGTCTTTAAAGTACCTACGTAGCATGAAACAATGCTATGTCTTTATAAAGATTAATCTAATAATGTTAAAATTGAGATACTTTTATCCCAGGTGTATGAAATTTTGTTTAAACCATCTGTGACTCAAAGCACATTGCAGAAATAATCCAGTTTGAAATCGCTTTAACTGCCCTGGATCAGTGCTAGGGAATCATGGGAACTGTGGTTTATTGTTGCACCAGAGCTCTGACAGAATTCCCAGAATTCCCTAGCATTAAGCCAGGGCAGTTAAAGCAGTTTTAAACTGGATTATTCCTGCAGTGTGTTTTGGACCTAAGCGGTAAACTCAGTAATGTTAAAACATCTGTTGAGAAATGTCTGTAAGGGATACAAAAATTCCACCGTTTTCTCTTGATGTGCCAATTGCTTCTGTTTTGTGGCTATTTTTGTACTTGTACCTGCTTTCTCCATTGACTTTTGCCATATTAAATGTTTATGGCAATTGAAGGAAATGTCTCATTTCCTAGTTTGGTGAAATCAAGTTGCATATTCACAAAAATACGGAGTTTTAAAGTTTCTGTTTCATTCAGTCATTTAAGCACATGTATATTATGTTGTTCCATGCCAGATTGACTCCTGGGCAGAACTCTTCCTGGCTGCCACCAGACTGAGGAGGGGTAGAGCTAATAAAGCCAGCAGGCTGTGGAAAGGAGGGGGATAGCAACCTTCTCTATGTAGGTGTATGTTTGAGTGAGACTACATATGGGGGTGGAGGGACTGAATGTGATTGTATAAAGTCCTTTCATGTTCAAGTTTGTGTGAAGTGTTTTTATTCAGAAAAGAACCTGTGGGTGTCTGTGGGTTTGTGTGAAATGCCTGTAGGAGGGAAGACTACAGGGGCTGAGCCCAGAAAGAGATCTTGATAGTTAAGTGGGTAATTGAACTCGAAAATTGCTCAGACTGATCAAAATGCCCCCCTCCCAAGTGTGTGTGGGGTGGTGGTCAGTTGCTGGGAATCTACTTTGGATTTTGAAAAAAGGCATTTTTTAAATGTTTAATGGTGAGGAAGGGATGACGTCCTTAAAAGGTGAATTTCCCTTTTGGAGGCTTCCAGGAGATACAGTGTGCCTCTTTGTGCGCCCCCCCCCCCTCAGAAAAATGGTTGGTGAGTGGAGAGCCTGGGGCTAAGATCTACAAGAAAACAACAACAAAAACAGTCTTTTGGAGCCACACTTTGTCCATCCCTGCTTTAGAGTAAGTCTCATTGAATCCAGTGGGGCATAACATCAGAGGAAAAAAATAGGATTGTGCTTTCAGGGAGGGTTGTTAAAATAATGTAGTAGTAAATATTGTGTGGTGTTCTGATTGACATCCACTGCACTGTGTAGTATTCAAATGACATTGATGTTTATCAGTGTATTCTATGACATAAGGTAGACTTGGGCAGTTGAGCCAGGAAAACTCAGGCTCGGCCGTGCTTTCCTGGCCCGAGTGCTAGTCCCAATCTGTCCCTGGACTGATGCAGGGACAAGGGATGTTTACACACCTGTCCCTGCACTGTCCCTGGGACCCACTACCACTGTGTGCTCCTTACCTTCCCCCCTGTGTCTCCGCTAGTAAGCAGACACATATCACTGCACCTGATTCAAAAACGGGGCACCTGGCCACGTGGTCGCAGACAGACACCCCATTTCTGCATCAAGTGCAGCAACAGGCATCTGCTCACTAGCAGAAGGTAAGAAAAGAGTGGGGTGTCTAAACAGCCTGGGGTCAAATTGACCCATATTAAAGGCTGTTTGTCTTGGGTTCAGGCCAAATCCACCAGATCTACGTCCAGTTTGCCAGGATCTGGCCAAATTCTGGCCCTGGGGTTTTGGCCTGCATCATCCAAATAGGACAATGTGAGGCAGGAGTGAACAGAGGGCTTTTGGCCAGTGCAGACAGTCTTTTGGAGACAGATTTTAGTACAAAGCTGGTGAGAGTTTTATGGTTAGATACAGAACTGAACTTGAGTCTCTTTTGTCTGAATCTATACTATTTTAATGTGAAGTTAGACCTTCTGCCATTATAGAACTGTGCTAATGTCAAAAATCCTTCTTACCATCCCACAATCAGGTTCATGTAATTCACTTGACTGCTGTTTTTATAAAAACGGATAAAAAAGTTTGCTTTAGTGAAGGAGTTAAGACGCTTGCAAATTCACTTAGGCATGGAAATTGTAAGCTAAGACGCCTGGCTTAACATTGGCACCATATAAGCAGTGCACACATGGATTCTAAAGTCTCACATACTGTGCTTGCTTACAGCTTTGTCTCCGTGCACCCACAATTTCCCTTGGGCTTTCATCATAAATCCATTTCCTCTGCAGGTTGAGGGAATGCTGAAACAAAATAGAGTTTTAGCATTTAGTTTTTATTTTAAACCTGCAATTCTGACCATGTGTTGAATAGCTTACATGTCAATTTTGTGAGACAGCCATTTGCTCTGCTGTGGTTATAAATGCAAACTTTTAATTCTGCCAACTTGCACTTGCAGAACTTAGGTGTGAAACAGACCGGCTCTAAATGCTGGCTTCCTGGCGGCTTGGGAGGCGTGTCGTTTAGACACTTCATGCCCCAAGATGCCTGGAAGCTGTCCAGCTGCCCAAACAAGGGTGGGCTTCTGGGCACTCCGGGAGTGCAGTGTTTACATGCCGCATTCTGCAGGAGCACCATAAAGCCGGGGCGGGACAGGAAAAGCCACCTTTTTGCTGGCACAAAAAGAAGCAGCAATTTGCCACTTCTTTTTGATCTGGCAAAAGGTGGATTGGGGCCATGATGTGCAGTTGCTGCAGCCCCAATCTGGCTTTCTCAGGGTGGCTTCAAGCTGTCCCTTTGGAGTGGTCTGTTTCCTTATTTCAAACTGAATTCTTGCAAACTTCCAACTTACAATAAATTTAGTAGTAAATTGAGAAAATCATAACTGTAGGACTTGACTTCTCCTGGAAAATGTAAATCAAGATTTAGGCTTTTGACTTACTCTGGTCAGGAAAATCTAAGCCTTTTCTTTGTCAGCATCAGAGATGATTCTTTCAGTTGAAATTTTCACAATTTGTGTTTAGTTTGCTTTTTATTGTTGTTGTTGTTGTTATTCAGGAGATCTCTTTGTGAGAGACTGTCCTCATAGTTTGTCCTTATGATCTCAAATTGACCTTAGGTTTTTGACTGGCAAATAAAATATGATAAAAAGTCATTCCATGAATGAAACTTCCATTTGGTAATGAACTGGTGAATTCAGTCAAAAAGCCAGGGTAACCCCTAAAACCTAATGATCTCCATCACTTAGAGACTGCACCATTATATTTATTGCTAGCCATAGATACAGTATGCAGTATGAGAGTCTCCAAGTAACAGTGCTTGAAAGTGTTGCTGCATAAACTCAGTATGGTTAGTGGGAAGCCTCTAGTTTCACCCTCAGTACTATGGAGTCATCACAAATTGTGAAATATATTTCTCTATAACTTGTGGTTTACTTTAATCTGTTCATAGTTGAATATTTTTGCTTTTTATTTTGAGGATCTTTCTAAACTTTTTTGGGGGAAGGACTCTTAACCATGGAATTTGTTTTTAAATGCTCTAGTCTCATGTAGTCCCAGCCCAGTGCTTTAACACTGATTCCTCCCTACTAAACGAGACATTTGTAGAGGTTGCTGATAGAGCTGAGAGGACTCAAAAGGTAAAGTAAATTCACCTGTCTCATACTTTCAAATCACACAAACTAATGATAATGAACTACTACAAAATTCCTACTCTCCTTTTTCCCACCTCGAGTTGAGAAATACAGATTTCATATTTTTTATGTGTGTTAAAAATTACCTGATGTAAAATTATATCTGAATGTAATACCAGTATATTACAGTGCACAATTGCAGTTGAAAGCTGTAACTGTTTATTAAAAACATTTCCCAAATGCAGACAGAATTATTCCAGTTTAGCAAACACACAGACTCTCTGCCAGTTTGCTTTTTTGCCCCTCTGCCTGTTGTCTTATGTATCAGAGATTCTCAAACTTTGGTTTTTCAGGTTTTGGACTTCAATTCCCAGAAGCCCAACCAGATTGGGAAGCAGTCAGGAATTTGGGGAGCTGAAGTCCAAAACTAAAGTTTGGGAACTACTGCTTTATAGGCTGGATTTCAGTTTAGCAAGGCTAAATTCCAATCTGCTGTGTTTTGGGGATCTTCCTGCTATCAAGGAGTATCAAGCAATGCATGTTGACTGAAACCTTGCTGGAATCTACAAGGAGTGCATTGCAAAAGGGAAGGGAGTCATTTCTGCTTTACATCTTCTAAAACCATTTTAATATTTTCTTTTCTTTTCTTTCTTTTTTGCCATTTGGTTGTTGAATCTCTGCTGCTCTTCGCTAGATGAGTCCCATGCATCTCATTGCATGTAAGAATGCTATTTTGTATAAAGTCATTGACTTAATGTAAAGTTATCTTGATGCACTTCAATGTGGCTTCAGTCCAGGTTATAGGACAGAGTTCTTTGGTGGGTGATCCATGTCTTGAATGGATAAAGGATGTCTTCATTGCTTCTTTTAGACCTACTCATAACTTTTGACTGATATCCTGAAATCGACACATGAATGAATGGTTCTATGATAGCACCAATTCTTTTCAGCAGGAGGGTGATTTCAGACATTGGCGCTGAGGTTTTTGGCCTGTTGCTTTTGGCCTGTGGTGTGCCCTGTGCAGTTTAATATAAACCTGAAACAACTGGAGGATATCATCTAGCATTCTGAAGCTTGGTGTTGGCCAGCTTGCTGATGCCCCTCAAATCTATTTTCATTCTGAATGGAACTAAGCTGTTTTTGTTCTGACTTGGTATCTGGTATACATAATGGACTGGATAGGAATAAATAATTGAAGCTTAATTCAGATAAGACAGAGGTGGGCATGATTAATAAAACTATAGGTTGGGGAACTGGGATTCATTCTGTGTTGGCTGGGGTCATACACTCTTTGAAGGCTCATGTTTGCAATTTGAGGGCACTCTTGGATTCAGCCTAGGCTTTGGAGGTGTTCAGAGGTCTCTTTGCACAGTTGAGGCTAATGTGCCAACTGTTCACTTTCCTGGAGGTCTAATGTGACCAGGGTGATATATATCTTTAGTTACAGCCTAATTGCGTTGTCATATCATGAAAAAAGTGTTGAGAAACCTGAGGCAGAATAAATATATAAAAATAAGGTGTTAATTATTGTGCATTTTTATTTTTATACATTTATTGATTTCTTCTTTTTCTTTCATGCAGACCCCTTATACAACTCTTGAATTAGAAGGTAGGACTTGAGTAACATTATTTTGATGAAGCACAGTGTTACCCATGAGAGGGTGCTTCAAAAGCTGCTTGTTCATTAATAGAGAGCTGTCTTACGTCAGACTTTCTGCCTTACTATTCCATACGTCTCAGTTGCATATATCCAAACATTCAAATAATGTGATGGCTTTGGTGACAGCTATTCAAGCAGCAAAATGACTCCAGGTTTGTTCTTGGACGTTGGAGCATGTCTACCTCTGTTACATGTTTAAAATGGGAAACTGTCGGGCAGTGATGGGGAATCTTTTACAGACCGAGTGCCTATACTGCAACCCAAAACCCACTTATTTATCACAAAGTGCCGTGTACCTCTGGCTTTCTAATAACAAACTCTGGCAAACTCTCTGCTGGGATGACAGAATGTGTGCCCACAGAGAGGGCTCTGAGTGCCACCTCTGACACCCGTGCCATAGGTTCGCCACCACTGCTGTAGGGTGTCACACTAAGGAGAGCCACTGTGGTATAGTGATTTGAGCATTGGACTACGACACTGGAGATCAGGATTCAGTTACCCACTCAGCCATGGAAACCCACTGGGTGACCTTAGGTGAGGCACATATTTTCAGCCCCAGAAAACCCTATGATAGGTTGCCTTATGGTCTCCATAAGTCAGAAATGACTGGAAGGCACACAACAGCAAATTATACTAAGATTTTTTCCCCTCACCCAAATTGCTCTCTTATATTATCTGAATATAATATCTAACATTTGAAGCAAGAAGTCTGGTACCAGAAGTGTTCTCTATGTTGTAAGGAGATGGAAATATAGCATGGGACGCGATAATTGATACAGTATGACCCCCATATCCATAGGGGGGATGTTTCTGGAAATATCAAGCTGCAGGTAACAGTGAACCTGATTGAAATGAATAACATCTGCCAGAAGCATACTATCAAATCATGCTGGAGGACCTAAAAACTGTCTAGACAGAACATATTTTTGAGATATGGGTCAGTGAAATTGCAGGTGCTGGTCCCATGAATATGGGCATTTACTGTACTTTACAGTTTTGTTTGTTTGTTTGCTTGTTTAAGGAGGTAGGATAGAGAAGAAGAACATTGTCTAAAGTCCACAAAGAAAGAAAAAGTCTTTGGATTATTTTTCTAAATGGAAATAAGATTAGTTTTACAGTTATGTATCTCCACTTGTTATTTTCTCCCACTTTCAGTTCACAAAAATATTGCAGTGTCATATTTTAACCATTAACTTGTGATTGTAAAGAAACTTTAACAGCAGCAGGCATTGATATGAAACAACGGAAAAATATTGGATATATTTATTTTAAATGTTAATTTGGGCAAACACTCTGCATTTAAGTTGACAGGTTGTGAGTGAATCAGAAATATGAATCAGTACTACAGCAAACTTTCAAACCCACTATTAAGGAGTTAGCATGCTGTTTTTTAATCAGATTCTATGCCAAAGGAATAAAGGCTTACTTTAAAGTACCCCAAGTGCATGTTTTAATTATGAATGAAGCCATTCATCTTGTCTAAGAATGAAAGGCAAACTGTTGAAGCCTGCATGTTTGTATTCAAAAGTGTGTATTTTCCCCAATATGTACAATAAATTGATAGGTAGAATTATATATGGAATTTGAGCAATGGTTGTTGTGAAAAGTGTTTCTGCAAGTGTTCCCAGGTGCAGTATAGTTCTCTGTTTCTGAAGATCAGAGATTAGGTGGAAAGACTCTGGTTTCTTCAGCTGGTGAGGGACAGATGGCTGCTTTAAACAGGTGTCACTTTTATTTTTTTATGTATTATGCTGGGACTTCCACTGTCTCGCAAAGGGATTGTGAAAAGCATGTGGTAACTTCTGCCCTTTTCATTTGCAAAATGTAAGTTTATGTTTTGCTTTTCTCTGGGATTCAGAACAAGCTACTAGGCTGTCTGCTTTATTAGTTTGAGACCTTATAGTGAATTCTTATACATTTTTCCCTAATCCTCTTAGGAGATGGTGGTACTTAATAAAAAGGATTTGGGTGGTGGTGGTGGGGGGGCAAATGGCAATTTAGCAGAGTTTCACTCTGTGTAGGTAAAGGTAATCCCAGTAATTTGCTTATAAAGCAAGTAACAGTTGTAGTTATCATTTGTAAAAACCAATTAAAAACCTGATAACATCTAACCATACTTTGTTATGAGCACTGGTCAGAGACTAGTGAAGAAAAAGTTGTTTTACTTTTCACAGAATGGCTTGTATAGAGGACATTCTTTGCTTTCAAAAGGAGTTTAAAGCAAAATGCTTAAGCTTGACCTGAACTTGGCTGTTATGTCATTAAACATGTGCATCCTATTATCATAGATCCACTTCTACTTCTTAGAAGTGTGTACTATTTGCCCAGATCCACACATTTGTGAGTGTGTAGCTTCTTGTTTTTTGAGCATCAAGGGTTGATGACCAATTTGCCTAGAGTAAAGCCCCTAAAAAAAGCAACTGGATTTTAGTTGTAACTAACAGGGCCCTTTCATGTCAGTGAATCTTTTCTAGGTATTATTAACATTGAATTTAACCACTGCTTTTAAATCAAATCTGAGCAACTGAGGCCTTCCAGATGTGGAACTGCAAATATTCTGTTCCCTAATCTTTAGCACTGCTGGCTAGGGCTAATAGCAGTTATATTCCAGCAATACTGGAAGGCCACAGTTTCTCACTCTTTTAAAATGATTTTTCCCTATTTTTCTTGGATACTTTGGACTAAGATGGGGGGAAATAACTTTTAAAATGTATTGCTATATTAAATGAATAAATTGTATTGGTTCCAGTTACCTAAAATATTGCAGGCAGCTCCAGAACCTGAGGTTATTTTTATGCTTCTTCAAATGGTACCACTTTCTAAATGCTTATATGCTTCCATTAATAAGACACTATAACTGATTATGATTGTGTGGTACAATATAACCTTTTAAATAAGTGTGCTATAGTGTTATGTAATTCAATAAACTAATAAATTAAGAATTATACTATATATATATATGTATTTCATAGCTATAAAAACGTTTCTCTAAGGAAGATTGATACTGCATACAGACGTATGCAGTACCATTTTAATAATTTGACTGGAGAATTGTAGCTCAGTCATATATGTGCATGTTTGGAACTGGGATTATTCTTAAATATAGAAGGCCCTCCATATCCACGGATTTTTTACCCACGGATTCAACTAGCCATGCCTTGAAAATATTCTCATATATATATATATATATGAAGTATCTAGGTTCTTTCCTCCCAGTCAGAAAGAACTATGCCCCTTACCTTTCCTGGGAATGCAGAGGACTGCATTTTGCTACCAGCCAAAGTTCTAAGAGCACTGGCTAGCTGTCTCAGCTTAATTTAGGTATAAACTCAGCAAAGGAAGATCAGCTAGTGTGCCTTCAGTTGGACGAGGTCTGTTAACAACACATCACTTTGTTCAACAGTCTTCTCTATTTTTCCCCTCTTACCTTTTATTTGGAAAACCTTTAAACTGCATATGGTGTCTCTGTCATTTTATCGTTGTTGATTAATCACTTTACAGAAAATATTTGGAAGGTGATATGCAATAAAATAAATACATTGTGTCCTAAATCCAGGAAGCACACAAGCAGAGCTTGATTCTCCAGTGAAATATGGACTTTACCAGTAGAGAAGTTGCTCGTTCCTGTTAGTCACAACCCTGTCCTCTTGCTGTTACTTGACTGCAGGAGTGTGTGCAGGTGTGGTCTGGCTGTCCTTGCCCACCCAGATAATATGGAGCAGCATCCACCTTAGTGTAAGGCTCCTCTTTTCCCCCCCTCTTTTTCACCTGCACAGGGACAGCTGAAATCCTTCCAGGCTCTCCCCTGAAGCCAAACAGTAGCCAAGGGACCAAGTAGCCAGGAACCCCCAGCTGCTATTCTATAGCCAGGGAAAGGAGTGTTGCTTGAGGTGGTATACAACACCACCTTCCACAAAGGACATACATGCTGGTCAAACTACATACAAAGTGTGACTGATAGTTATGGTGGCATATGTCACCTGCATGATTCTGACCAAAATGTTAAATATTGATAGACAAAATACTATTTAAACAAAATGTTAAATAGATCAAAAGCTTATTCCAGCAAGCTTTTTAAAATCATGCAGGACTGGTTTTATCGGGGGATGGTGGGTTGGCTTAGAATATTTTAACATTGTATATTTTGAATTTTGTATGTTTTAAAACATTTTACCATTTCAAGTGAATTATTTTAATTGTTTTTAAAGTGCTGTTTTAACACACACACACACACACACACACACACACACACACGTGTACGTTGCAAGCCTCCTTGGATCTCAACTTGGGAGAAAGGCAGGAAATAAATAAATAAATACGACAATATACAAATACCAGCATTCTAAAATGATGGTATTGATTAAATAATTCACTTGACTTAAAAAGAAGAAGAAGAAGCCATATGATACTACCATCAAGATACTGTTTTTTTAGAAATAAATAAATAAGAAAGTTATTAGCAAATGTATTCAATGAATAATTGCCAAAAATGAACCGTGCTTATGTCAAAAAGTATATAATGCTTAAAAGCCTAGTAATTCTGGGCTAACTAAAATCTCCAGGTGTGTTCAGAATACTTTTCCTCTAAATATAAGCCAAAATAATAGTTTAGCTATATAATACAAGGTAATAAAAGGTGCTGTAAAAGCTCATGTAAGATGATTACTTCCGTCTATTATTTAAAATCAAGGTTAAAACTACAGGGTAAGTTCAAATTCCACATATAGTTGAATCTCTTTTCGTACTATTTTAAAACTGTTAAAAACTTCACTGTGAATTAACTAATACAGTTAAGCCGAGGAAAAATATATCCTTGAAAAGCATTTCTTTGAAGATTCAGTTTACACAGCGTATATCTTGAAATACCTCTTAAATGAGCTTGAAATGTCAGTTCTTCTCCCAATCTGCTGAGGAGAATCATTTATTTTACTTTTAAAAGAGAATATCATTTTTGAAATGATATTTTATTAGATCTCCAGGAATTCTTTCTCTGCCACTTCATTTTGATGTGGAGATGAGTCTTAGTTCTTGAAGGCTATGCCAGAAAGAATAATGCTGAGTATGGTCCTAGTGGTAGATTCTTTATCTGTTCTTGGAAAACCTGCCTAGCTAATATTTAAAGGCTCATCATCAGAAGGATGGCTACAAGATGTGGAATTGGCCACAGCAGCAATGCATGGGGTAGCTAAAATCTGCACTGGGAGCAACGGGGCAGGGGACACACCTGTGCAAGTTGACTGTCTCCATCAGTGAAATCCCAGAGCATCAAGGTATTTCTGCAGTGGATTGTAGAGTGTTGATTCAGTACCGTAACTAAATTTCCTTTTTCTCCCCTGTAGTCTAGATTTTGTGGGCAAGTGTTGTCCTTCCTTCTATGGAAGACTATTATTACCTCTGTAAAGCAATGTTTTTAGTCACAGTACACTGTTTTCTCTTGCTGTTGTGTGGGCTGAGGTCAGGAAAGGCACTCCATGGCTATGCTCTAATTGGAGTGCTGAGGGAGGAGGACGGAAGAATAGTTTATATTTTTAACAGATTTAGATTTTTAGACATTTTAATTACATTTGTAACTTTTGTGTGTTGTGAATTTTCAGCTACGTTTGTTTTTACTGTTGTAAACTGTCTTGAGCCTTTGTGGCTGAAGAGTGGGGTATAAATACTCAAAATAATAAATAAATAAGTGGGGGAAAGGTATGGTGATGATGATGGCAACAATAATAAAAGCAACAACAATAACAAGATGTCATGTTTTGTGAGACAGGCTCCCCATTCTTGGTGACTCCCCATATTACCGATCTGTTATGTAACTCAGTTGCTCTAGTACAGTGGTGCCTCGGGTTACGAAATTAATTCGTTCCGCCGCCGCTTTCATAACCCGAAAAGCATTCGCAAGCCGAAATGCCATAGGCGCTAATGGGGAAAAGCCGCGATTTCATGCGAAAAAGCGCCGAAAAGCACCAAAATTTTTTTCGTAACCCGAAATAACCTTCGTAACCCGGAACAGTTTTTTTTAATGGATTTTTTTCGTAATCCGGAAATTTCGTAAGGCGGCGCATTCGTATCCCGGGGTACCACTGTAATCTTGGATTGATAGCTTATATCTGGTGTCTTGCAGCATAATAATGTATGTAAGGGGCTAAAGACAAGGGTTACTCACCGGTCACTATTTTTTCCCTTTTTTTAACTTTAACTTTAATGTTTGAAGTCATCAATACAACAATACATCAATGTCAAAAACTACAAAATTCAGGTTGAAAATGCGATTACAAAGTTAAAACTGGAAATTACAAGGTTAGATCAGAAGCCAACAACCAGATACTATTGCAAAGAGAAAATAAGAGATAATATAGTCATTCATTTATCAAAGTATCAGACCAAAAATTGAGATGTTGTATAGGTGGAAGGGATGGTTATATTTAAAAACTGATCCATTGTAAAAATACAATTTTTCATCAAGTGAAAAACAAGGAGAATTATTTTGATGTAAGGGATCAGAAATTTTCTCTGTCAGCATCACATTCCACAGTCTAGTTCATCAATCTTCCATTCTAACATTTCCTGTCTTCCAATTTTGGGTGATTTCAGTTCTTGTTAGTATAAGAAATAGTCCAATTAATTGTTTATGTTTCAAATGTTCATTTTCATCAATAAGAACAGATAGTAACGAGAGTAGGGGAAGGAGTTATTCTTTGTTGCATAATTTCTTCTATGATCTTAATTACAGCTTCCCAAAAATTCCAGATTTTCTCACAATAATAATATTAAGTTTATTTATACCTCCCGCCTCTCCCACGGATCGAGGCAGGATTACAACCTTAAATGACACTTAGTACAATTTACAATCAATACAACAATAAAATACTAACACTGAATTTACCAAGAATTCCTATTAGTTCTCTAAAAATTACAGTTTGTCCATTAGCCAACAATCAGAATCAAGGAAGAGCAGTTGTCATGTCCTTTTTATATGGAATTCAGTGGATCCACATGTGCAAATAAGACTCTGTTTGGGCACATCCACTCCAACATAATGAGGAAGAGTTCCTAGAAATTTTTGCTATTTTTATGGGAGTGAGATACCATTTATAAATGGCATTTAGAGAGCATTGTTTAAATAGGTTGACCATAATTGATCTGTAATTTGTAAATTAAGTTCTAATTCCCAGCTCCTTTCATAATGTTGCCCACTTCCAAAAATTTCTTTTTAATCAAACATTATATACTCAAAGTCTGTATACTCAAAATCCCTTTTTATGTAATTTCCTCCTGTTATATATCAAATTCCGCAGATTCCTTGCCCCATGGCGTTCCTCCATCCATCCATTTATCCTACACCCAAAATTTAATTTTTCAGATAAATCTGCTCAATTTAGACTATGGTACAGAAAAGGGATTAGCAGAATGTGTGATTTATTCTGTAATGGTGAACATAAGACTCAGGAGATGTTGCTTTTTAATCTGACACAAGAAGAACCGGCTTTCCTTCAACATATAATTCAAGAGGGATATGTATTAAGTGCCTCACCATTTTTGAACATCTCTGTAATATAAATTTACCTCCCAGGGTAAGCTTTATCAGTGTTTGACCTGTCACTATTTTTTGTTTGCTTGCTTGCACAAATTAGGCTACGAAGTCCCCATCTGTGTTCCCATAATTTTAGAGGCATCAGGCCAAATAGATTGAGCTCCAGGTCATGTCTTGTTTTCCTTGCTGGAACTTCTAAACTCCTCCTGAGGCCAGCTGTTCTAGTTGAAATCATATCCTCTGATAGAGAGATGGGTGAGGAGAATGTTGTGTGGCAATTGGGGTGGTGGTGGTCTCTCATTGACTCTGCTAAGAGTATTTTTACACACACTACCTCTTATTTATTCTCTTGCAAGATTCAAGATTAACCTTGGAGTGACCCTAGAGGATTGTAACTAAACTCCATCGTTCTTCTGCTCATTTCTCACTGCCACACTATTTGTACCCAGTATTAATAGCATCTATTAAAAATTAAAATATTTATCCAAGTCATTCTTCCAAAGTAGAATGAAAAGCACATTTTTCCCTTGCTGGATGAGATGTTGAACTTTTGTACATGCTTTGGTGATTTTTCTGGGGGGGGGGAATTGGTAAAGATTTCTTGAAGGGGTTTAGGTGTAAAACTTGATTTTTCTTTCATACAAAAAGGTTTTTGAACAAAAGTCTCAAAAGTTGTGAGTAGACTTTAAACATGTCTGACACATCCTTTGCTTAGACCTCTCCCCCCCCCCCTTAACACATGTCTTCTGATCTTCCAGACTCTGATGAGGTATTTTATCTGTTGACAAATGAATTGTTGCATCTCAGTCCTTCAGGGTTCTTAAGCAAGCTGAAGTCACAAATTTAACACGTTAATTTAGAAGGAGGTGGGGAGTCTTTGGTTCTCCAGATAATGTAGCATATGTAGCATATATCCTTCTCCAAATCACTTACCATTAGTCATACAGGGTAGTAATGTAGGTATTGTAGGCCAAAACATCTGGAGAGCCAAAGATTCTCTACTCCTTCCTTAGATTTCTCAAAAACACCTAGGTTTTGGACTTCAGATTTAGAGGAAAGAATAAGCTTTAGGCAGCTGTTCTTTGTTGGAGAACAAATGTATGATTGATTATTTTAAATAAGTAACTGGCTGCCGGTACAACTCAGCAAAAAGAGCCAGCTTCAGGGTGGCATAGGGGCGTAGCTCTGCACACCGCACACCCCGACTCAATCCCCAAGCCTGCAACACACCTCCAGCCCAACCAGATAGCGGGCAGCGCTTTGACATTTTGGCAGCGTTGTGCTTAGATGCTGCCTGCCGAAGAAATGCTGCTGCAGCAGCAACATCACCCTTTCCCCAGTACAATTAAATGAATGGGGTGCATGCCCATGGTGTGCACTCTGCAGTGTGTTGCATGCATGCGTCCCATTGTTTTCAGTTTGAATCATAGCTACAGTGTTCAAGAAGTGTTTGACAGTTGTATGTTGACTAATTGAGCTATCATGGCATCTCTTGAAAAAGTGGATGAATTATGGAAAAATAAGCCCCATAAATTGTTTGGATTACTTTCCACACAGTATATAGTTAAATTCTGGTATTCATTACCACAAGATATAGGTCTAGCTGTCAATGTGGATAGCTTTAAGAGTGGATTAGATAAATTAATGGAGGATGGGGTTATCAGTGGCTGCTAATCAAGATGGCTATATATTACCGGCCAGATCTGAGGCAGTGTTTTTCTGTATATCAGTTACTGGAGAGTGTGAGATGAAGGGAGAAGTTATTCTCAGGTTCTGCCAGCACATTTCTTATAGGCAACTGATTGCATGAACAGAACTGGTCTAGATAGCCTTGGCTTAAAGTGCTGGCACTCTTTTTAGGTTCTTTTTTTTTTTAAGTTATGTGTAAATGTTTAATTTCCATTAAAAAATAACTGATTGTAGAGTGACCTAAAGTCACAGGATAGAATTGTTTAGTAAATCGTAAACATTGATAGAAAGTTCCTTCAACATTAAGTTATAGTTCATTGTGATTTTTAATGTTACTGCTTCACAGTAACAATTAATCAATTTTTTTATAAGTAGCATAAATATCAAACTTCTTTTATTTTTGTCATTATCATGATGATGGTGATGATGATGACATTCTGAGATGGTTAATGGTTTCTGGTTTGGTTTCTGATGGAGACAGCCTTTGTTGCTTATTGAATGACTTACACTGGAACATAAGGTAGGTCTGTCAGTTTTTCTGGTCTTCTCTGTTGGTTTTAATGCAATCATTCATGGTATCCTTCTCAGACACTTAATTAGAATAGAAAGTTTTGGCAGGCAGGGAATATGGTGTTACAGTGGCTTCAGTCATTTCTGAAGGAACATGCTCCCAAAGTGTTATTTCACCCAATATCTATACAGTCTCTCTTGTTCTTCACGCTTTAAAACATCTACATGGGATGTTGGGTGAGAGTCATTTGAAGGTGTAGACTAAAGGATCATTGATATGCAGATGATATGGAAGTGTTATCAGCAATACTCTAGAGAGGTGTGGTAATCCTGAACAGGCTTCTGAAAGCAGTTTTGACATGGATGGAGGAAAGCAAATGAGACATAATCCAGCTAAAATGATTGTGTTGTGGAGACCTAGATGGAGATATGAAATCTTTTTCAATAGGGTTGCACTCTGACTAGAAAGATGTGCGTGTAGCCTGGAAATGCACATAAACCTGAGACCTTTGGAGGTGCAGGCAGTATTTGTTACCATGGTGACTTTTATCATCTTTGATTCACCAGCTGTGTACCTTGATATAGGTAAGATGGACCTTTCTACAAATATGATGCAGATGGCGCAAAATTAGGAGGAGTAGCTAGAACCCTAGCAGACAGAATCAGGTTTCAAAATGACCCTAACAGATTAAAAAGCTGGGCCAAAACTAACAAAATGAATGTCAACATGGAGAAATGTAAGGTGCTACACATAGGCAGTAAAAATGAAATGCACAGATATAGGACAGATGACCTGACTTGACAGCAATACATGAGAAAAGGTTCTGGGAGGTTTAGTGGATTATAAACTGAACATGAGTCAACAATGTGATGCGGTAGCTAAAAAAGCTAATGTAATTCGAGACTACATTGATAGGATTATAGTGTCTAGATCAAGGGAAGTAACAGTGCCACTCTATTCAGCTTTGGTCAGGCCTCACCTGGAATACTGCGCCCAGTTCTGGGCATGAGAATTCAAAAAGGATGTTGACAAGCTAGAGTGTGTCGGAGGAGGGGGACCAAAACAGTGAAAGACCTGGGAAAAAATGCCCCCGATGAGTGCTTAGGCTGCTGGATGTATTTAGCCTGAGGCACGAGTTTCGGAGAGGCCTCCATTAAAATAATTTAAGCAATTGTTTTTATTCTTTTTAAAATTTGTTTATGAACATCACATCTTACCACATTTTCACTTTAACCACATGAAACTATGTGTATGTAAATACAATTAGGCTGTGCATTTTGTAATTTAAAGGTATACATTTGATTTTGCTAGTTGTTTATGTCACAACTGTTACTATTACATTCAGTGGAATATGGGAATTATAAATTATGTGTAACATTAATAGAAAAGACATGACTAAGGGTTCTGTATGGTACAATATGGGAGGATGTCCATGAGGGTGATCTCATAAGTTACTGCACCTAGTGACATCAACTCTAGTGATACCGCTGTCCTGGGGAAGAGAAGGTAAAGAGGTTACATGATAGCCATGATGAAATATTTAAAGGGATGTCATATTGTAGAAGGAGCAAGCTTGTTTTCTGCGCCTCCAGAGACTAGAACACGGAACAGTAGAGGCAAATTACAGGAAAAAAAGATTCCACTTCAAAATTAGGAAGAACTCCTAATGGTAAGAAGTGTTCAACAGTGAAGTACGCTGCCTTGGAGTGTGGTAGTGTCTTCTTTGGAGGTTTTTAGACAGAGGCTGGATGGCCATCTGTTGGGGGTTACTTTGATTGTATTTTCCTTCATTGTATGG
Source organism: Sceloporus undulatus (assembly GCF_019175285.1). Classification (NCBI taxonomy): domain Eukaryota; kingdom Metazoa; phylum Chordata; class Lepidosauria; order Squamata; family Phrynosomatidae; genus Sceloporus; species Sceloporus undulatus. The sequence continues at coordinate 241,068,025 of NC_056523.1, forward strand.
GATGGATTGGATGGCCCTCGTGCTCTCTTCCTATTCTGTGATTCTTGTATGATTTACCTATTTCCTGATCACGTCCAGATTAGACTGCTGCAATGTTTTCAGCACAGGACTTATTTTAAAGATAGTTTGGAGGTTTCAGCTGCTCTTTAATGCAGCTATGCAGTTGCTCATGAGATCTAGGTGATCAAAACAACCAGCTCTATTTGTTGCAGTGTTTCTGAGCACAATCTAAAAGGCTAGTGATTGCCTTAAAAACCCTTGGGAATGGGTGAGTAGAACTGTCTGCACCCATGTGAACCTAGCTGGACTTTTTCACTAAAGGCCGACTTAATTTGTGCCAATAAGATCTATTGGCATATTTGAATGGTAGGGGTTCTTTTGTTCTGGCCCTAAATTTATAGAATGATTACAAGGATGTGGACATGGCTCTCCTTGTGATATTTTTTAAAAAGCATTTTGAAAGACTGGCTTTTTAGGTAAAATTGTCTATAGGCCAATCTGTTATGACTTATTTTTAATTGTTGTAGCTTTTCTAAGGGACGCTTTGGGCAAGGGGGAATTAATTCTTTGTAATGTATTGTTGCAAAAATTACACTGTGTAAACCAGTGAAGAGAATTCCTTTTAAAAGTTGGTGTGGGAATATTTTAAATAAATAACTCAGATTTAAAATATGTGAAGCATCTGAATAAAAACACTTGACCAGTATTTAACTATAACCAATGGGTGAATTGATTGACTTTTTAAAAAAAGTTGTGTGACGTTCTCTCTCCTTTGGAAGGAATCTTAAAATGTGTATGATTCAGTAAATATTCATGAATGTTAGATAAAACAAATAAAGGTGATACTGCAAGTATTTTGCTTGTGAAATAGTATTAGAAGGCTGTTACTATGTACAACCTGATACCTTATTTTTCTCATTCTGCCATCTGATTTTCCTTAGGTTTCATGTGTGATGCTTTAATTTGGATGTTAGAGTCTTTACAACAAAAGATAATATCCTTCTAGATATTACATGTCTCTTTTATGACAGGGTGTTAAGCTGGATGGCACCTTTGAATAGTATTACAGCCGTCCCTTCCCTTACGCGGGGATCCGTTCTGGACCCCCCGCGTAAGGGGAAAAACACAGATACTCAAGCCTAATTCAAATGAATGGGGCTTGTGCCTGTGGCAGCGGCGCACAAAGTACATGCCACAGGAGT
>NC_056523.1:241074226-241089076 GCF_019175285.1 Sceloporus undulatus
TGCTTCAAGTCACAGTGGAGGTATGGTGTTTCAATGATGCATGTGTCCTAAGAGTCCAGAAGTTGCACCAAAGCCACGCTCTAGCCCTAAGGACTGGAGCGTGGCTTTGGTGTGGCTTCTGGACTCTTAGGACACATGCATCATTGAAACACCATACCTCCACTGTGACTCCAAGCAGCTTTATTTTGGCTGTCTGTAACAGGCCTAACAATATGATCTGGAAAAATCATAAAACAGCACTCTCAAGCTACTGTATTAAGTGAATTCTGAGGTGGCAAATACTGAGGCAGATCAGTCCTTCCCTACACTGTCTATTCCTTAGCATTGAGTCCTGGTTTCAAGCAATATTTCAAATTTGAGAAAGGAAAGATGGACCATCTAGGAGAGTCTACAGCAACTGCTCTGAACCAGCTGGCAACAGCAGCAGACAGTACTGTATTTTTCTTTCTTTCTTGTTTTATGATGGTGCTCTTGCCCTTTGATTCCTTCCCTTTCCATGAGACTCAAAGGAAAAAGATCAAGCCCTGAGACTCTGGGAAGAGTCCTGCTAATAGCCCTTGCCTTAAACTGTGATAGTGCCTGTGGTGAACTTGACCAGTTTGTATGCTCTTTAAATGTTTTGTATAGAAGAATGTGCAGCAGGGCTTGAAAAACTCCATTATAGAAATTATAGCATTAGATCAGATATGGATGGTGGAAATAATTTAAATTTTTAGCTAGGTGTAGTGCTTAACTTTTCAGCTTCAAGTGCAGTGTAACTAGAAAGTTAGATCCCTGAATATAAAACTAGCATAAGCTGTGTGGCTTCACTACACTGGGATTAGGCCCAATTTAAATGTGATGCTGGGCAGGCTAATATTGCTTACCTGTGCATTGTTCCACGTGGCTGGCTTTGTGTTTAAATCAGGCCCTCAGCTGCTATATGTGTAGCGCTATATCACCAGGGATGCTCTTCATGGCACAAATTTACTTGAAAAATAACAAGGTAAATTAATGAACTCAGGAAAATGTGATAGAGCTGCATATTGAAAATGAACACTGCATGCTCTTAGAGATATAGCCGTGTCAGGGAGACTCTGCTGTTTGTGGCACTGATAGAGGAGGAGGAGACACTCCTCTCATACATGTAGCTGAACCTGTCCAGGAGGAAACACTTGGTCCTTTTTGAGGGGAAACTCGCCAGCTATCACAAATGAATGTTTAATTTTGTAGGGTAATTTAAGTTTCCTAAATTTTCTAAGGTAGGAAAACAAAAATATATTAAATGTCAAAAATGAATATATGTATATAATGCATATAAGGAAAATATAAAATATATATATTTTAGAGTATATTTAGAGATAAGAATTAACAGAAAGGAAAGGAAATTAGAAATGTGTGTGTTTATATTTGTATTTGTTTTGTATATTATCTGTTGTCTTTTTAGTTACTTTTTAACTTAAAAATGATAATGAATGTAAATTATAATTATCCAAAATGCTCAGGACCAGAGTTGTTCTGGATTTTGGTTGTTTTTGGTTTTTGGAATATCTGTATTTGCATTTATGTAAATAATGAGAGATCTTGGAGATGGAATCCAGGTTTGTTTCATATACACTTTACAAACATAGCCTGAAATACTTTTATACAACATTTTAGATAATTTTGTGCATGAAACAAAGTTTATGTACCCTGAACCACCAGAGAGCAAAGGTGTCACTATCTGAGCCACCCATGGAAAAAGAATATTTTGGATTTGGGGATTCTGGTTAAGAGAGACTCAACCTGTGTTTGCTTTGTTCTTAGGAATTGAATAGAAGAAGGGATATCTGTTGCCAAGGATGGTGAAGAAATAGTGCTATGAATGGCAAAATGACTTGATATAATCTGTACTCCTTGAACTGATGTGCAAATTGTAATAAATAAATATTTCTGCAAAGGTTGCAGAGCCAAAATACCTAAATGTATATTTTGGAACAAAATGTTTAGAAATGCCCAATTTGACTGGAAAGTTTTTAATGAAAAAATACATAAAATATGTATTTAAATGTGAATTTTCATGTGGATTTAAAACAATACATTGATTAATGTTGGTAAAGAGTTTGCTATTTTGGCTTGTTTCACATTGGGAAGGCTCCAAGTCTTAAATCAATGTGATCTAAGCCAGGGATAGGTCAAAGACAGTCCTCCAGATGTTGGTGAACTATAACTCCTATCATCCATCAATGCTGGCTATGCTGGCTAGGGATGTTGGTAGTTGAAATCCATCAACATTTGGAGGGTTGTACTTTTCCTACTCCTGGTCTAATCAAAAAGCAAAAAAGTCAGACGAGCAATCTTGACGACAGAGTAAAAAAGTCTATGATTTAATCCCTGAAAGTTCTGTGGAAACAGGTAAAAATCATAAAGGTAATCTGAAGGCAGAACCAAAAAGCTGTCATAGTTCAAAATATGAACAGAGGAGAGCTGCACATAAAGAAAGGGGTTGAGATATTGTGGTATTGTTACCATCTATGTTCCTTGCCCAGAACTGAAGTTATAAAGGTAGGCTTGCAGATACCCACCCGAAGCACAGCTGTAGGCATTTTACCCTCCTCATGAGGAGAGCTCTGTCCTTGAGGAAGCCCATACTCAGGAAGATTTCTTCCTTGTAGGTAGACAGTTGTTTGAATAACTTCCAATCTAGGCTGTGTTTTTAATAACATTGGCGGGATACAAACCGCCATATAGTACGTATTGTATACGTACTAGGGTTAGGAAGGGGCGGTGCTTCCGCACCCCCCTAACCCTAGTACGTATACAATACGTACAAGATGGCGGCGCCCCTTCCACATGGGCGCCGCCATCTTTACGTACTGGACGCATAGCGTCCAGACGTGTCGCGGCACCTATGACGTCGCGAATGCGGCAGCGGCGCCTCGCGACTTCATAGAGGCGCCGCAAAAAGAAGCTCCGAAATGGAGCTTCTTTTTTGCTCCGCACGGGAGCCGCGTGGTTTGGCTGCTGCGGCTCCCGCGCGGAGCAAATGGTGCCGGCGGGAGAACGCCGCAAAGCGGCGGTCTATATCCCGCCGTTGTTCTCTCAGATTGGGTGGGAGCATTTCATCTTCTGACTTCAGGACAGAGCTGCTTTCTCTCAGGGTGAGATAGTTTCAGCCTTTTCTGCCAGAAGATCCAGGGTCAGCTGAATGGTCTGTTCTTTGATGCCCACTTTGGAAAAGGAATCTTCTAGTGAGACATTGCACACTTGCACGAAGCTCCCTTCTATTGAGTAACTATTGTTCTACCCAGGCCAGTATTGTTTGCTACAGCTTGTGGATATTATTTAAGCTTTAAAAGGAGAGGCAGAAATTTCTTTTCAACTCTTCCTCTAGATCCTTTTACAAAGACTTAAACCTGGTATCTTCAAGTTACAAAATAATTACTATGCCTAGTGAAGATACCAGTGGTTAGGCTAATCCTATACTGAGTGTAGGGAATTGAACACTTGTTTGAGATCCTAAACTACTGGCACACAACTCCCATTTCTGACTGAAGTTGTGAATCAAAGCTGAATCTTATCATTTAACCTATTTTTCTTTTGTCCGTTCAGGTTGTTTCCAGTTTATGATGACCCCAAAGCAGACTTATCATGGGGTTTTCTTGACAAGATTTATTCAGAGGGGACTTGCCATTGCCTTTCTCTGAGGCTTAAATATGGTGACTTGCCCAAGGTCACCCAAAGGGTTTCCATGGCCAATTGGGGATTTGAACCTTAGTCTCCACAGAGTTGTAGTCTAATGCTCAAACCACTATTACATATTGGTTCTTTTGGTCTTCTACTAGATAAGGAAGCAACAAAATTGTTTACACATTCCCTTGGGGATGCAAGCAGCCTTCTTTGAATAAAAAAAAAGGGGGGGGGGGGAAGGGGTGACAAGGAATGGAAACTGAACTGGGGTCTCCGGTGGGTGCATGTGGTCTGCAGATCACATTTTCCCAGTAGCGGTCTATGAGATACTTTTTCCTTTGTGGTCTTTCTTTCACAAATGGGTTCTTTACACTGTGTGCTGCATCACTTGCAACTTCCTAGAGGTCTTACACAAGCTTTTTGGAGGTAGCCCTGCCCACTTAAGATGCCAGTGTAGCAAACGCAGACCAGGATTCAGTGGTCAATATCTTCTCTTTAAAGAAGTCATCCTTGGAATCTGCTTTATCTCAAGGTTTGGTTCTTTAAAGAGAAGATATTGACCACTGAATCCTGGTTTCTCTACATTACTGCACTACACTCTTATAGTGCTGCTATTCCACTTTTACTACTCTAGCTGCCTCCTGTTGCATTTTGGGGTTTGGGGTTCAGTGTGACCTAAGAGCTCTCTGCTGAGAATTCTAAATGCCCCTATTTAAATTGCAAATCCCAGATGGAGGCAGCCAGAGCAATTAAAGTGGAATAGCAGCACTATAAGAGTATAGTGCAGTAATCTAAATTGTTTGTTACATTGTTGGATATTGTCACTCTATGCAGAGAAAAATAGCATGGCAGAGAGAAACTATTCCATACACTCCAGACTCCATTCCCTGTCACTTGTATTGTTTTTGTTTTGTTTTTTTTACACAAAAAGACTACTTATGTCCTCAAGGGGATGTGCAAACAATTTTGCCATGTTAGGCCCATTGCCATCTCTTAGGCTCAAGGGAGAGACCTTTATTCAAAACAGGGAGTGTTGTCCTGCTCACTTTCAGTTTTGGAAAAAAAAGGCTTTCAAAAGCATGTTATGCTCATGAAAATGTAGTGCCCACATTACTTCCTGGTGATATGGAGGACTTGTGAAGTAGAACAAAATGTTTGGGTGCTGGGTATGTATGTGTGTGGGGGAAGATGCAAGGGGCATGTTTGGTTCCTAAAGCTCTGGACAATGCCCTCTTCTGTAACAAGTTAAGTCACCCTTACTTTTAAACAAGTGTCTGGTTTATTTATTTTTTAAATTTAACTCCTGTCTTTTCCCCACTGGATCTGTATTAATCACAGCATCCGGATCAAGTGGATCTGTGTGATTTTATCTTCAAAATGTCATGCAGATTCTTCACATTGTGTTGGCATATGGAGTACATTATGTTTTTATGAGGTAGACCACAGTCCAAAAGACACTTCAGAGATAATCCAGTTTGAGACCTCTTTAACTCCCCTGGCTTAGTGCTAGAGGATTCTGGGAACTGTAGTTTTGTGAGACATTTAGCCTATGTTAGAAAGCTCTGGCACAACAATAAACTACAATCCCCAGGATTCCCTAGCACTGAGCCAGAACAGTTAAAGTGATCTCAAACTGCAGTGGTAGCAGAGTAGAACAATGTCTTCACTGCCACGATTGCCACAACATAGGCTTTCTCTTGGGCTCTAGCCCATACTAGCGTAGACTGACTCCAAGTCTTCCACCATCATCAGTCTCCATTCCACTTGTTTCATTATTGCCAGATCTCTAGTAAAAGGATTGCTTGTCTCCACTCACTGAGCAGAGAAAATCAAAACTGATAGTATCAACCACTATCACTGTTTATTTTCTGAACAGAAAATGCTGTTTCCTGTGCAAAAAATGCTATTTTCTGAGCAAAAATAGTGTGCAAATGTTGTGCAGAAAAAGTCCCCAAATGCTAAAAGTCTGAAAACTATGCTTTTACAGAGACTGTCATAATGGGAAGAAAATTGCTGAAATTACTTGTTGCTCCCTTTGAGAAAAAAATTAGCAAAGGACCACATCACTACATAAGACATTACTTGGGGCCAATCCATGACGACATGAAGTTGTGAGCTGCTCCTGACAGAGTGATGTCAGCATTCATGTTATCATACCCCAGTACAATAACATACACCAGGAGGAGGGAATTCCAAAACCACCTCTGAGACCAAGTTCAGGCAGGGAGGCTATTGAGCAGTGTGATGGTCTGTACCCCAACAGAATCCAAAAATGCTAACTTGCTGATTACCTGAAGATATAGGGGTAGAGGAAATGCACGGAGAGGGACAAACCTGTGCATATTTTTTCCCCAAGAGGGTTGTTGGGAAGGCAAGAAGTTGTAGTCTTGCTCCTATCACAACTATCCTGTCAGCATCCTTGGGAATGGGGAACAAGGTCAGAACCTCCCTTCACACTGTTAATCTGGAGCAGTTTGTATGTGTGTTCACATGTGCACCCAAAATCACATAGGGCTCTCAGACTTGTAAAGTTCTTCCAAACATAACTAACATTGACATTCAGATTTACTGTAGTTGCTTTTCTACTAGCATTCCACTTTCTAAGTTCTGTGCACATTTAGCTCCCTCTATACTAAATAATGGTGGGATATTATTTATTAAAAACATTTTTCTGAGCAGAGCTTGAAAGTGGAAATTTCTTACTTGAATCTAAAGTGAAATAAATTAGTAATTCAGCATGCATATATGAAGGACGAAAAATAATTTGAAAGGCTTTTCTGGTGAGTATAATGGAGCCAAGAAATGTGATGACAAATTGAAAAGGGTATTTGAGTATGGCTTAAAAGCTCTCCATTTTTCTGGGGCTTTCAGATTAAGCAGATTTCCACAACTTTTATTTGGAATTATGTGGGTCTATATAAATGGTCAAGAAAGATTTTTGTAGAAATACAAAAAATTGCAAAATGCTGAGGGCTTGACAATATTAAAGGCAAAAAACAAAAAACAGCTTCTGAAGTTCTAACACACTTCAAGTGGAACATGGGAGAAAAAGAACTCTGTATCACAAAATTTGCCATTTTACCGCATTGTTTAGAAGTAGCAGAACCACTCTTCAATACAGTGGTAGTGGGAAAACATGTGTAACAGGGTTAGAAATGTATACAGGATTTGTCCAGTACTGCTACTGCTCCTCTGTTATGCTTGTGGTAGTAGAAATGGAAGTAGCAAGAAACGGAGCTAATTTGTAATACTAGAATCCAATACAGTATTTAGAGTAAGATGCCAGATCATTTGATTTCCACTCTTGGCTATATTTACCACATTGGTTTACTTAACACAGCCCATTTTAACAGGATCAAGCTACAAGTTTGCACACAATCTTTCCTGTTGTGTGTCAGCTTAATTTCACCAGGGTCAACTGACAATTGCTAAAACAGATTAAAATGTAACTAAGTATGTACCTGAATCTGTTGAGAATCTAGGTTTAATTGCAGTACTCAAAATACATTTTAAATTATGCTGTTTTAACCTTGATTATTCAAGTTGCTTACAATAATGTACATAATAATGTAAAAGTGCAAGTGTCTGATAAGAAGGAGAGTGGGTGGCAGGTATCCTTAGTTCTGTGCCCAAATCCCAAAGTGAACGGTTCTGTAAGTTATGAACGGCTCTGTAAATTACTGTCTTAAAGTACGCATTAACAGGAATGCTCACTAGATTGACTGAACTCACACATGTTCTTAGATACATATATGATGGGGTTTTTTTTAAACTTAGCAGTTGCACACTAGCAGATTGGTCCCAGTAACTAAAACACACAGGAAAAAACAATTCTAGAATGAGATATTATATTGTTTCATTCCAGACTTAATTCTTTTTAGATAGTTAAAAAAAAGTCTCATTGCACTTGGATTGTAGTGTCTCTCAAAACAGTGAGCAAGAGAGAAAGCTAGTATGCCTGTATCCAATATTATTTATATAAAGTGTCCTTTTAAAAATAGTTTGCATTTTATACAAACACTGAGGGCTGTGATTATTGGCAAGATGATGCTAAACATATCTGTGGTGGAACAATAAAAAAGTATGTCAGAGATGGATGTGATGTCCTGGCCTGGATATAGGTAGGAGTCCAAGTAAAGTCTCTGAAAGTTTCAGGACCTTGGATAGTTCTTGTAGGAAGGATTTGGGGGCTCAATGGTGCAGTACACCCTTTGTAAAAACAACCGGTTTCTGGTTTATTATCTGGCCTCTCCAGGTAGAGAGAAGGAAGACTCCTGACTGAAACCCTGGCGAGCCATTGTCAATCAGTTTGGTTAATACTGAGATTGTTGGATTAGTTTCCTGTTCTGGTGTCACTTAGCTTCTTATGTTCCTAAGATGGAGTCTTTTATTTTGCCCAACTCAGGCTACCTTTATTGGATCTTGTGGAAGAGTGGAAATCTTTGAAGGGCCAGTAGGATCCCTGTCAGTTACTATCCAGTGTATTCCCAGGGCTAATGAAGAGGTAGTATGACTCACCTGATGTCATTTTAGCACCTCCATTCATTATGATTTGTGTTGGTTTTTGATCTAGCTGGTTTTCCCATCTGTGTCAGTGTTCCATCTATTGCTCAAAGTAGAAGATATGATGGATATAGACTGAAGATGCTTCATTGTGGTTGTAATGCTTGGGTTCTTTCCCCTTTAAGACTGTTAGTTTTTTCTTTTTGACCAATTCACAACTAAGCCTTACCAGCTCATTTTCAACTGTCTAATACTGTATCCATAACAAAATTACTGAGCTTGGAATGAACAGACTTTCGGTGGTACATAATATCAGTTGTAATAAATAGTGTTTTAATAATCAAGACGGTATCAAGGTTAATCTCTTTATTCAAAGGCAGATGTTTCTTTGTTTAAATCTAATTAAATAATCAAGGGCTTGCACTAGTGCTTCTGTCTGATTCAAAAGTGATTTGCTAGAAAGTTCTCAGTTACTTAGAAAATAACTTTGCATTAATTTTTGTGTGTGTGATAGTTATCAACCATGCTGAATAATCTAAATAAATAAGGAAATCTGAAATGATGCATGAAACGATCTTCAGGCTGCTCTTTTATCAGAAATCCTTTCTTACTCTCTCTTCCAAGCTTTAGGATAGATAAGGGGTATATTGTACCCTAGGATTGTGTATGGATAACTGATCAAAATGTTATATATAGACACTGAATATAATGTGGCTCTTAAATAGTTCCTTGCTCAGGGAATTAAACTTAAAACTATTTTGAGGTACTAGTTGTTTCCAGCTCTTAGGAAAAATATGTAAGTTAACACACTTCAAACAATGAAATTAGTGTGAAAGACTCAGTTCTTTAAAGGATGTATTTTAAAAAAACAGAGCACTTGCATGAAAGTAAGTTGTATTGAAATCAAGATCTCCTTAGGCTTCTGGGGGGTGGGGTTGTAAAATAAATGGAAAGAACCCACAGGTGTCAATATGTGTTTGTGTCTCTAAGGAGGAGAGTGGAAATAAAACCATATAGAAAGGCTTTTTGTTAAGAATACATGCAATGGAAAGAAATGGAAATAATTGTTCTGATAGACTGTACTTTGACATCAGTAATACGGCTTTGGCACTTTCCAGTACATGGGACAAGCTGAGGCTTGCATATGTCAATTACCTTTTAAGGTGTTACAGATGATTAAATAACTTGCAGAATGCACCCTTTGTGGTGCAATCAGATTAAAAAGAAATCAAAGACTACAAAATTACAAAATATGCCTTGCCATGCTTCTGTCAGTCCTCTTGAGCTATTCTTTTTTAAGCATGCCTCCTAGAGGCTCTGATCTTTGCTTGTGACATGCTGGTGCTGAATTAGTTGGGGTGGCAGGGCTGGTAAATTAGTGGGCTGGATATTTGATCCCTCCATTTCCTCAAAAATAAAGATGGGATATAAACTTCTTCGATTTTCCTTATCTTTATTCCCCCTAAAAAAATCATAAAAACATGTTTCATAACTATTTTAATTCTGTTTTAATTCCCTTTGAATAGATAAAACACTCAAAAAGCTAGATTGGAGGTTAAAGTACTCTATCCCCTGACAAGAGACAGGGCTAATAAGGTTTGGCCAAACATACAGCTGAATGGCCATATGCTGTGTGTTTGGTGGACATGAAAAGTTACTTACTCTAAAACCTTAGCCATGCTATTGAGTATACATAGCAAACATGCTCATGGCATTATTTCCTGAGGGATATGCTTGCATTGTTAAACAGTTCCCTTTGGATTTGTCTTTACTTTGATTTTTTTAAAAAGGAGTATGATAAACAATGGCATGATGAAATGTTAGTAAAGTATTGCATCTCAGTTAAAGAATACAATTTCCCATGGTGGGCAGCCACTTTTTCAGTGTAACTGATTTTTTAAAAAGTTCTCTTATATTTCAGTTACAGCAACTTACTGAAATGAATTTCAGCTAATTGTTGAATAATTCCTGGGGAAAATCATATTCAGATACTGTTCATTTGTAATATAATGAATAGTAACATTTCTTATATGGAAAATATAATTGTATTTAATTTTTTTTAAAGTTGAAATAGGTACATTACCAACTGATGCAGGCAAGTTTGAATGGATTAATTAGAGTTGCCAGCTCTTAAACCTAAAGCCTGCATGCCTAATTCCCTGAAAGTGTTTCAGCTGTCATAAGCAATGTCACTCTAGACTACTGCGGCTCATAGAATCATAGAGTTGGAAAAGATGATATATCATTGTTTAGTACTGATTTACACTCTGGAGATGTCGTTTATCTCCAGGATCAGGATCTGAGAGCAGTTGTCATCGTCATCATCATCATCATCACCACCACTATCATGATCTCTAAAGCCAAATAAAAAGTTTAATTCACACAGGGGAATAGAAAGCAAACACAAAGATAACAACAAAGGAGAGACTGATTAGATGGGAAAGGATGAGGGTTGGTATATTTTAAAGTCATTAAAAAACAAATACAAAAAGTGTTGGTGCACCAAGCAAAGAGAGAATTCATTAGAAAAGGTACAGAAGGGGCAAAGGTGGGAATTAGCGAAGGAGCATTAGGTTTGTTTGCTGTGTGTTTTAAAGTCCTTTTTGAATTATGGTGACCTTAAGGCAACTATATCATGGGATTTTCCTGGCAGGATTTGTTGAAAAAAGCCATTGCTTTTGTCTGAGGCTGAGAGAGTGTGAGTTGCCCAAGATCTCCCAGTGGGTTTCCATGTTGAATTGGAGATTTGAACCCAGGTCTCCAGAGTCATAGTCCAACACTCAAAAACTATTACACCATGTTTCCAGGGTAACTGAATTAGATAATGAAGCATGTGCCATGTGTGTGTATATAGTAATTTGGTATAGGAAGGGGGGGGGGAGGTAAAATAAAGCAATATAATGTAAACCTTTGTAGACCAAGAAGAGGTTTAAAATGAAAATGTTATGGAAAAAGGATGTCGTTAAAGGAAAAGATGATTGGTGTGAGCAGAACAAGAAGGAGAATGAGTTGAACAGAGGCATGAAAAGATGGAAAAAAATGACTGAGGAGGGAATATGGGAGAACCAAGAGGAAGAGTATTAGGATAGTAATGTTTTCATAGAAACAGCTGGAAGAAGAGAGTATAGCTTCAAATACAAATGGATTGTTGGCAGTTCAAATTATTATTATTATTATTAACCTTTATTTATGAAGCGCTGTAAATTTACACAGCGCTGTACATGCAATCTTTTTAGTTAGACGGTTCCCTGCCCTCAGGCTTACAATCTAAAAAGACATGACACAGAAGGAGAAGGGAGTGGTGGAGGGAAAGGGTAAGAGGTCCAGGGAAAGGGAGGGAGTTACAAATGAGTTACAAATGGTTTATTGGCAGCTACCTAATTCTTTTTTACCTAAATAAAGGCATAGAGGCATTCCCCCCCCCCCCCAATGATTATCATCTACCTGAAAAGGATAAATCAAATCAGAGCCAACCAATAGAGAGAAAGATTCAGTAATGATGGAAGAAATAGCATATCCACAGAGCTAAATTTAAGTACTGTAAATGAAGAAAAGATGAGTCCATTCACTTGCCAATGTTAACAGTACTGTGTGATATTTTTGCAAGTATCTGTTTCTGGAGATGAGTAAAAGCATGAGGCTTTCTCATGAGTGGCTTGGGCAGTTGTGTTTCTTGAACTGCAGATCCCCAAATAACATGAGAGGGGGGAAGGTTCTGAAGCACAGGGGAGTCATTTGTCTGCAAGTCGAAGCTTCTAAAAGCTCTTGGGTGTTGCTTAAGCCAACATTTAGCATTCCCTATAAAGGTGGATAACAACATTTGAGGGAAAACCTTCTTCTGACTATGTATGCAAATAGTGAGTTGGTTGCTAATGGAGAATTTGTGAATTATTGTAGAGTCATGTCAAGGTGTGTTCAGTTGAAAAGTGCTAAGATTTTTCAAGATAAGTGCTGCCCACTTTGTGACGTCAAGGTGTATATTCACACTAGGCTTGGCAGACCCTGAAGACTTGTGTTGTGACACCTGGCAGCAAAAAGATTGTCAAACTATATCCTTGAAACAAACAGGATATGCTTTTCTTACAACCTATACTGTATATGTGAACTTTGACTTGGAATTGTTTACCTGGGTAAGCAACAAAAGATGAGATTTCCTACTAAAATAGAGGCAACACTTTTCTGATAACTCACTGTTTTGAGACTTGCAGATTACAGACAAGTTTGATTAATCTGATGAGGGGGTCCACTCTTTCATCAATACTTCTTGCTTACAAGGCTCACTTGGGATAATGTGCACCTGTATCAAGACTTGCCTACAGAAAGAGTGGACCCCTCTTTGTATTAATGGAACTTGTTTGTGTAATTACCATCAGTTCATCTTCCTACATAGGTTTGCTTGTGTGCTGCTTGCAAAGCAAGCTGAGAGGGGGCAAGGTGACCAAAAAAGGCTCACTTGTTCAGTCTTCTTACCCTCAACCACCCTCCTGTCCCCCCTTCCCTCTTTCTCCTTTAGTCCTTAGTTTACTTGGCTGGCTCTATGGCTCTGTGCAATGAAACCAAGGTCAGTATTGCACCTGTGAGAGGGAGAGAAGCAAAGCTGGAGGAAGAATTGGTTGGACGGAAAAAAGGCAGGAAAATCTGGGAGCGAGCAACACAGTTGCTTTTGCCTTACTTTACCTTTCCTCCACCTCCTCCCTTAACCAGTCTGTCAGCTTCCTCCTCCAGGGGGCTTTGTGTAGGAGCATGCTATGACTGAGGTGCCAGGAGCCATATGGGGAGCTGGCAAGTCCTGTTTCTCCTTTTGCCTCTTTCCAGGGTCTCCTCCTCCCCACTTTGCTTGAAGCCACCTCCACAGCAAGAGCAGGGCTTTTTCTCTTCCCTCCACCCCCTGTGTTCTCTCTTTTGACACTTTTCTTCCTCCCTCCTCCAGCTCCATCTTTTCTTCCTTCATGGGGTAGTTTGCTGGGGAAGGATTACTGTGTTGCGCATGTGAGAAAGGACATAGGGGTTGGGTGTGTGATATCAGAGCTTTCTCCCTGGATAACAAAAGGTTAAACGTGGTACAGTTGCATTTTAATGAGAGTTTACATTACAGGTGGTGAGATGGCAACTGTCCAGTGAGATGAACTGTTGGGGAGAAGTGACAACTTTCTAGATGAGATGGCATTTAAAAAAGCAGTAAGGCTTTGGCCTATGGGCCTATTTGGCTGGTCTCTCGTCTGGTAGAGCACAAGGGGCTTCTCACCAGCAGAACTATAAATCCCATTGGATGTAGCAATAAGATTAGGAACATGCACTAGTAAGTGACATCACGTTTTGGATTTATTTTTCTGGTTTGGCTGAATTAACTGAATTTACTTGTTTCTGTAACTTAAACTTCTGTCTGTGCCTGGAGGCTAGTTGGTCCTTCATGAAGTTATATCCTTTTTCTACAAAATGCCTTTAATTAGAATAAAGCTCTTCTTTAATAGACTCTTTCTGCCTCTCTCTGCACTCCTTTCTCACGTGCCTTAGCCTGGCAAGTTCTCCTTACATTGGCAGGAGAGGTACCAGTAGAATTCCCTGGTGATGCCCCAATGTGTTGCTAAAGTGGGAATAAGTTAATCACTGGGTAGTGACAACGGGTTCTTTAGGTAAAAGGTGGTATCAAGGGGTCCCATCCAGCCCAGCAGAAGAAGACGGGGGACGAAAGGGAACTCTCTCAGGGGAGAAAAAGAGGAATGAAAGCAGACTGGTACCACCCCACACACATATACCCACCATAGGCCAAAGGGGAAGAAGAAGGCAAATACACAGCCCTGACGTCCACCACCTGTGGCAGTTCCTCTTTGGGCACATCCCCACTGCCATTTGTCCACATGGCCTGCCAACCCCTCAGGTGCTCCCTATTTTTTCGCCAGGGCAAAGGCCCTTTTCTCTCTCTCTCTCTCTCTCTCTCTCCCTATAAGGGTGGAATAGAAAAATAACTAAGACCCATACCACCTCTGCTATTGGGTCGTGGGAAGGAGGGAAAGGATGGACTTTAGGCATTCTGGAATAGCAAGCTTTTGTACTAATCTCATTTTTGAGATACTCTTGTACACAGCCAAGTGGTTATAAACTGGTTAGCTGCTCCTGTTAGCGGTTGGTATTTTTATTTTTGTATTAACAAGGGAAAAGAGGATCTTGCACTAGAGTGGGTGAACTCCACCTCCTACCCCACTTCCCCCCCCCCCCCCTTTCATGGCAACATATTCAAGCTGGTTGTGCTCAGAAATTTGCTTAACCTCCAAATACACTCCTAATTTGGATAACAGAATTTGAGTTTTTGCTATTTTTCTGTCAGTGTTTGCCACTCTGAAATGTGTGTGTTTTTTTTTGTTTTTTTTGTTTTTTTTTTTGGTTTTTTTTTGCATAGTCCTGACAAGAAGTGTTTTAGAAGTGCCTTCTTTTGGGGGGAAAAAGGCGAATATTGTTATCCTATGAAACTGCAGAGCTTTTGCTGTGCTTGCTTTCGTATTGTCTTTCCCATATCATCTTAAATAAAACTACTTTAAAAACTCATTTGGATACTAAAGATATGTTGGTGTATCATGCACATCTCATTAAAGGACATTAAAGGTAAGCTTTTGTTTATTTTACTTTACTTTTGTATTATTATTATTATTATTATTATTATTATTATTATTATTATTATTATTATTATTATTATTATTATAT
>NC_056523.1:241089086-241242488 GCF_019175285.1 Sceloporus undulatus
CTCGTCTTTCTCCCAATACAGTATAGGGACTCAAGGCATTGCACAGCAAATTGAAAACAAAACAATTTAAAACAATAGAAAAGCATTAAAATGCATAAAATTTTCAGAAGAATTAAACTATTTTAAAAGTTAAAACAATTATGCATTAAAATTTAAAATGTGTTAAATGTATTAAAATGCATGTAGACATTGTGTTAATGTAGCTTTTGCATGGATTCAAAAGTGATCTATAATGCCTTATTCGTTTTTTATCGGCAGCCAAAATGTATTTGCAAGCTAAAAAAAACCCTAAGTTGCACTTTTCAACCACTTTCCACTTTTTGACAGTCCTCAGACCCCTCAGATAAGCAGGGGCTTTTTGTGTGTAGATTTGGCCTTCTCTGACTGAACAATGATAAAGAAATTTTGATCTACATTGAAAGCAAAGATTTTGGTGGTTCTATTTTTTAAAAAAAAAATAAAATGTAACAATGACACTTTATGTTAAAGTCCAGTACTTTTTGTCCCTTATTATGATAATGCCATTGTTTTATAAGCATACATGATTTTGGAGAAGGAAGGTAATCCTTCCTCTGAGCAGTTTCCTGTCCTGCTACAGAAAGTGGGAAAGGCCTTGGGGTTGACTGCTGTTTGTAAGGATGCTGATGGCATTGTGGAAGAGGTACCAAAAATCAGGGCTAAGGCTAAGCAGAACTATTTTGTAGTACCTTTCCCTGATATTTTTACTGATGTTATGGAATCATTTATTCTTTTAAAGAAATAGCCAATTGATTATTTAAATTTGTTTTATTATTGTTTTACCTTAGTATTTTATATTATATACTGTATGATAGCAAATACATTTAATCCAAAGATAATTTACTATATTGTTTTAATTTATTAATTGTTGTCATTCCCCACCTTGATCCATGGGGAGAGGTGGGAAAGAAATGATGATGATGATGATGATAATAATATGCAGTAGCAGCAACACAACAAAACTACTACTACTACCACTGCTATTACTACTACTACAGTTGTCCCCTCCTGATCCGTAGGGGAGCTGTTCCGGATGCCCCCGCGAATTGGAAAACCACAAATGTTCTAGCCCCCAGTGAAAATAATGGTGGTGCAGCCCCGTGCACACATGCACACCATTTTGTCTCTCCTGGCTTCCCATGTGCGGAAATTCAAGACTGCGAATGGAAAGTCAGTGAATCTGGAGGGACGACTGTACTATTAGTATTTAATACATCATTATTACATGTACAATGCGCCCTTGTTTTACATGGGGGATCCGTTCTGGACCCCCCCCCCACGTAAAACAAAAAGTAATGGGGCTTGTGCTCGTGGCGGCGTGCGGTGGTGGCAGCACATTTGTGCCACAGGCACACACACCATTGTTTCTTCTGGCACACAGTGCCGGAAGAAGTGGCACTGCTTTCAGCGTATGCTGAAAGCAACTTATAATGCACCTGTGTATGACACGGGCGTACTGTATTTAATGTGTTGCTTAATAATTTGTTGACTGAAACAAAGGCTTTTAATAATGGTGAACTGGGATTATGGAAGCAGAATGGATTCATCCTGGTGTGGCATGGCAGCTCCAGCCTTCACAAGGGCTTTACAAGGCCTATGACTGTCAACTGAGTTGATTGAAAAATTAAAACTGCCCCCTTATTAATGCTGCATAGCCATTTTAGTTTCAGGTTTTCTGTTTCTTAAAGATGGATATGACACATTTAAAAATTCAGAGGTCAAGAGACTGGATAATATTTTGTGCAGGTCTCATGAGCTGTCAGCTCTGGCTATTCGAGCTTCTTCCATGACATCATTGTTTGCCAGGGCATCTATTGATTGGGCAAATAACTTGCTTTCTCTTGTTCCCAAGTAAGATACTAATCTCCACCAGGGAATTAATAAATTGACCAAGACATCAACTTTTGAAGCAGATGGCAGTTTGGATCTGCTGCAGTTTGCCTCCTGTGCCATGGTGGCTGATGTTGCTGCCAGGTGGCACCTTTGGCTAAAAAACTGGAACACAGACAATAAATCCAAAGCTAATCTGACTACATGCCATTTTACAGGATTCAAGTTATTTGTTGCTGCCTTAGGTGAAATGTTGATTGAACCCAAATACCCCAAAATAAATAAATAAATAAATAAGCATTACCATTTTTGGCTTTCAAAAAAGGAGGAAAAAATCCTTTTGTACTAAAGCTTAGTCCTTTTGTGGGTGTAGGCCCAAGTTTCAGCAGAGAGAATTTAGCTCTTTCAGGTCAGATTGGAGTTTATCAAAACAACATGCCCAACAGCAATCTGCAGGATTTAGTAAGGGAACCCCACATCAACTGATGGGGACAGCTTATTGCTGGTGCTCTCCTTTTTTATTTTGACTATTGCTGGGAGCAGACATCCTTTGATAATTGGGTGATCAGGTATTTCAAGCTGTAGAACAGCTGCTTCAGATAAGGGCCATATTTCCAGTTCCCACTATGGAGAGATTTTTACACACTTATTCTCTGCTGCTCTTTTTCCCAAAGAAAAGCAAGGACTGGAGGGCAATTCTGAACCTTTTCAGAGTCAATTGCTTTGTGGCCAAGTAGATTGTTCTGCATGGAAACCTTATGTTCAGTTCTGGAAGTAGTGCAAGAGGAGGACTTTTTGGCATCTCTTGACCTCAGGGGGAAGTGTTCTTGCACATTCTGATACACCCATTGTACAAGAAGTACCTCAAGTTTGCTTGAGGAACACTTTCAGTATAGGGCATTGCTGTTTGGTCTGTTGACTTTTCCGCATGTGTTCATGGAAGTGTTAGTAGCCTTGGTGGCTCACCTGAGGTTGAGAGCAGTGCATGTGTACCCATACTTGCATAACCTATTGGCCTATTCACCTTCTTTGCAGAATGGCAGGGAGAATATACAGATCACCATGCATTGACTAGAGTAACGTGGGTTTGTTATCAACAAGAAAAAGCCATCTGGAGCTGGTTTAGCATCTATAGCATGTGGGATTATAAATACATCCCTGCCCAGGGGTTTTTCTCCTGACAATAGTAGGAAGAAGCTCTAGCCTTTCGTCAGGACAGTGCTGAGCCAGTCATCAGTGTTCCTGATTTCATTACCAAAATTAGTAGGTCTTTGCATTGATGGCTTTTAGAATTGTCATTGCAGGGGATCCTCATTCAGGAGCCAAGGAAAGTACAGTGCACCCGCATCATATGTGGCTTTCAGCATACTCTAAAAGACGTGCGGGAAGGAAGGGGTGGTACATCCCATAGGGAGTTATGGGGTGTGTGCCTGTGGTGCACGTGCCACTGCCGCGCTGCCGCATGCACAAGTCCCATTCGTTTAAATGGGGCTCGAGCATGCTCAGAATTTGCTTTACGTGGGGGAGTCCAGAACGGATCCCCCGCATAAAGCAAAGGCGCACTGTAGTAGATATGACAGATGATAGTTGGTGAGGTTTGGGACATGTACGGCAATGGGTTGATGGGCCTGTGGTCACTCAGTGAGAGGATACACATTATCAACTGGTTGGAGCTACAGGCAGTGTGTTTGGTGTTCCTCAGTCTTCAGTCTTAGATTCAGGACAAGAACGTGTTGATCCAAACAGACAATGTGACCACCAAAGCCCACAAAAACAGGCAAGGAAAATGCAGTGATAGTCCCTGATGTGAGAGACAATGCACTTACTGTGTTTGGGAGAGGCTCACCTTCTTTCCACCGCAGGGGAGTATTTGAAGAGTCAACTGAATTGTCAGGTTAATTGGTAGAGCAGGAAGAGTCTGGACCAGGGAAAAAGGGCCCTGAACTTTCTGGTGTTTCATAGGATAGTGCAAGTGTTTAGTTTTCCTTGGGTGGACCTTTTTGCTTCTCAGGACAGTCACAAACTGCCTAAGTGTGTATCAATGTTTTGAATGGAAGGAGCATAGGGCTTTGATGGTGTCCTGATAACTTGGCCAATGGTGTTGTGCTATGTCTTTCGTCTGGTAGTGATGTTGTTCAGAGTGTTGCAAAAAATAAGGATGGAAAGAGTGTAGCTGATCTTGAGAGTGTCTTGGTGGCCTTGTCAACTTGGTTTTCTGAAATAGTCAGCATACTTACTTAATCAAAAAGATCTTTTACATCCCAACTCAGGCTGGTTACAGACCGGCACTTTAGTGCGTGACGAGCACGCACTAGGGTTACAAAAGGGCGGTGCTTCCGCACCGCCCTAACCCTAGTGCGTGCTCGTCACGCACTAAACAGCGGCGGCCCTTCCGTACATCCGCCACCGTGAGGACATCACGGCCGCGCCGCCTCTAGACGGGGCGGCGCGGACGTGACGTCCTCAAATCCGCAGCAGGGCACCTAGGGCGCCCTTTCCGCGGACCAGGAAGGAGCTCCGTTTCGGAGCTCCTTCTGGTCGCAGCGCCGCTTTGCTTCACTGGGCGCAGCCTTCAGACGGCTGTGCCCAGCAAAGCAAGGGAGAAAGGGCCAAGCGGCCCCTTTCTCCCCCTCCCCGCCGCCGCTTGAAGCCCCAAGGACACCCCTTTTCAGGCGGCGGGGAAGCGGTGTTTTGCTGCTTCCCGCAGCCTGAAAAGTGGCGGATCGGGGCCTCAGCGGCTGCCGTTCTAGCAGCTCAGGCCCCGATGCGGCAGGGAAAGGGGCGGGCACAGCCCGCCTCAAAGAGGCAGTCTGTAACCCGCCTTAGGCTGCTTACAAATCACAGACGTGGAGGCTGAGCAGCCAACACTCATTGCTGAAGGGTATGATGATGATGCCATTCAAACCATCCTTTCAGCTGAGAGCCCTCCATTTAGTGTGTGTACAAGTCTTTTTGGAGTGCTTTTTTGTAGATGGTGTTGGCATAAAGGGGTCCATTTTCAAAGGGGTCCATTTTCAATCAGCCTTGGTGGGGTTGGTCTTGGTCTTTCTATAGGCAGGTTTGAAAAAGGATCTTCTTACAAACTCTCAAGAGACATATTTCTTCCTTAGATTCTACCCTGAGTGGAAAGCAGGGTAAGGCACTAGCATTCCATCTACCTGTGCGGAGATTTTTGAAGGGAGTATCTTTGCTTTGACCAAGGATCTTATATCAGCTCCCTTCCTGGGATCTACATGTGGTTCTGCAGGTGCCATTGAAGGCTCCTTTTGAGACCTTGAGATTGGTGTAATTGAAATGCCTTACATTGAAAGTATTGTTTTTGGTAGCTATTACACCAGCTCTTGGAGTCTCTGAGTTTAGGGTGCATGAGGAATTCAGTGCATGAGGAGCTGTGTATTTTTCATAAGGTTTTTTCCCCCCTTATGTTTGCTACTTTTGTTCCTAAAATTAATTGCATGTTCCATTGATCTCAGGAGATTGTTTTGTCCAGATCCTAGAGAGGAGAAAAAGTGTCACAAATTAAATGTATGCAGGCTCTTAAGTTCTGCTTAGAGAGAACTAAACAATTTTACACATTTTACTATCTATTTGTCTCTTTTCAAGAGAAGACTAAAGGTTGACGGGAATCTTTTCCCACATTGTCTTATTGGCTGTAGCAATGCATTAAGTTGGCTTATAGTCATAGTTCTTTACTGGTTTGAGAAGGGATTTGCAGTCTGTTTGATTGTTGCTACAGCCTGAGTATGGCAGCTTCTCTGTTAGAGATTTGTAGGGCAGCCACCAAGGCTTCTTTGTCATCTTTTGTCAGAAACTATCAGATCGACAAGTTTTCTTCCTTTGGTAAGCATGCTGTTCTGTAGGTTCCAGTTTTGGAGCTGGTATCCACTAGAAGAGTCATCTAATCTATTCCCATGCAGTCCAAAAAGAATGTTTTTGCTTTGAACAGCAAATTTGGCAATTCCAGGGTGCAACTCTTGTCCCTTGGATCCTGCTGCAAGCAGTATCCCCCCCACTCTGGTGTGCAACAACTGGAGGCGGAGAAACTCCATTGCCAATTATTTGAAATTGTATTTCCCTATATTGAGGAATTGGTAGAGCATTTATTTTCGAACAGAACTGTGGATCCCAAAATGCAGTTCTGTAAAAGAAGTCACACATTCCCATTGTTACTGAATAAAAATGCAGGAGATTTTTTTAATAATGTGCTGCCATGCCACCAAATTTAGCAGTGAGAGCACTGGGGGCTGCACACAGTCTATGTGTTGCCAACCTTTGATTTAAAGCATGACTGCTGGATTTCCACTCACTGTCTTCTGTAAAATGTTTGTTTTAGAGAAACTATGTGTTATTTGTACAATGTATTTAGTTTGTTGGTTTTCTTCTAATATCTAGTCTAGATTTGACATGAATTTAATGTTCCCCCCATGTCATTGGCTCTTGTAAACAATTGTTTGTTGTGATAATCTTTTTTCATATAGTGAAAAATTTCAGACTTTTGCAGTTCTTCACCGTATTATCAGTGCTGTCCATTTTGCTTGTTTTTAGTAAAATTGGTTGTCTCTAAAGCAGCTATAATTGCAGGCAGCAAACTGGATGCAGTCAGAAACAGTGGTTGGGAAGTATGCATTCTTATCTGCATTGCCATGTGGATAGACATGTACATGATCATCTTCCACACATTGTCAAGCAAACACAGATTGCATTGGCAATCAGAAGCTGTTTACTCATGCTAGACTTCTCTTTTTGGATCTGGGTGAATTATTAAAACTGATCATAGTTCTTTGATTAATGTCTAACTAGTGATGGATAGAGCAACATATGTGATATAACCCATCTTAATTCAACTTACATAGTCCCCCCCCCCCTAAAATTGTAGTATTACTTTATTTGTAAACCATTGCTAAACTAGACTTGGTTTTGGGAGTAGTAAAACATGGTCCATATTTCTCCATTCTGCAAATATATGCTTGCCTTTGTTATCCATCATGAAATATTTAATGCATGTGGTAACTGTTTTGTGGCTTATAGCCACAAAATAGTTATCAGTGTAATCAAAGTTCAATAGTTCAAAGCTCTTTTTGGATTAGAATCATATTCTTACCGTGTTTGCAGTACTCCTTATTTCTGAGTCTTCTGAAAATTTAATGAGTATTCTTCAAATCTTTATCTGAGTAATTAATGGAGATGTTGAACAGCACTGGACCTTGGACAGATCCCTGTGAACTGAAGCATTACTTTTTACTTCCTCCCAGCATGACACTGATTCATTAATTACTCCTCTTGGGTACTCCAGCATTTCAGCCAGCTGTGTGCCCATCTTATGATAGCACTTTTTAATTATGTTTCTCCAGTGTGCTTATGCTACTGTCATGTGGAAATGTCAGAAACCCTGTTGAAATCAAGATATATTTTAAATCAACTGGATTTATGGTATACTGTATTTCAAATCAGTTAGTCTGTCGGAAAAGGGAAATTGGATTGATTTGGAATTATTCTGTACATCTCCACATAAGAGACTAGCATTCAGCTGGTTTCTCTGACATACTTAGTAATTGAATATTATATTTGTTCTAGTGAGCATGCTAGTATCTAGAAACCATTCAGGGGTATCTGTGTTGGCCATTTAACAAATACAAACAAAAATCCATCAGTGATACCTTTATTGGCCAACCAAAATGCACAGTTGCAAGCTTTTGAAGCTCCATGTGCTTCTTCATCAGGCAAGATGTTACAAACCAAACAGGAGAAAAACAACAACAACTGGAGATGTTAGTCAGATGCCTGTATGTTGTTTCAATGCTTAGTAAAGATATTATCATGAGGAGGATATCTCTTGCAGGCAGGCTCCTCCTTCTGGCCATGCGGCAATAGGGAGATTTTCAAATAGGCATGGGTGCTAGAACCCCTTCCCCAGGGGAATGGATTGTAGCACCTGTGCCTGTCTCCCCATTCTTTTTCTGTTTTCTAGTTTTGCTTGTCCTACAAACACACACACACACACACACACACACACACACAAACTAATAGAAATGGAAGTTCTCCCCCCCCCCCCCCCCCGGGACCACCTCTTCAGCTGCTATAGCAACTAACTTAATGTTGGTCTTACCTGAGATATGTGAGGATACTAAAAGATCTGTCTTTTTCCTGCTTTTTGGAGTGAGTGGGAGGACAATCCAGTCAGATAATGTTTGTCCCCTTTCTGATGGAAATGAACATATCTCAGGTAAGACCAACATTTCATTCCCCTCTCATGTATTGGGTATATTTACAATTTTGTTTCTGAAATATATGGCACTTATACTTTTGGGGACAAAGTTCTGTGAGTGTTTAACTGGGATTAAGCTTCACTTAACAGAGTTGGCATTACTTGTCAGTAAATATGCATACAAGTGTTCATTAAATTGGTTAAATGTGCCAAATAATTTCATTTTAATGCTACGGTAAATTATAAATTATGCATTTTGCGATGTTAAAACAGTTGTTACATGGAATTCACCAGGGCTTAGCAACTTTCAAATTCTATGTTTCCTCACAGTTTGAGAGCAAGCTTGGATAACGCTTCGGTTTCAAGCCTGATCACACAAAAAGATGAGGGGCTTCATTCCTCTATATTATTCTTTTCTTGCCTAAATATATTTAACCATGATTAAGGGACTTTTAACTCTTGCCTGAAGTTGCGGTTTTATCAGTAAAGCAACCAGTGGTCCCTTGTATAATTACAGTTCTTCTTTGTGGTCTCAGTGACTCACACAAATAAGTTATCTGTGTCTGCACAGAACAGTGGCTCCCAACCTGTGCTCCGAGGAACCCTTGGGGCTCCGTGTGCACTTCCCTGATGCTCTGTGGCCACTCCAAGAAAATGAAAGAAATAAAAATTGAATTAAAGAATAAGAAACAAAAGGTAACACTACTCCTAAACACCATTAACTTGTAAAACATAGGGTAGGCCTCTTAGAGGCTCCACCATAGAAACTGATTCTAAAAAGAGCTCTGCAAGTCAAAAAGATTGGGAACCCCTGTTCTAGAGCAATTATTTACGTGTTTGACAGTAGCCCCATCCAATCTCTGTGCAAATATCCAGCATGCTTCCCACCTAAGCTCTCAGTTCCTTTTTGTCCATCACTGCAGCAGTGTTGATATGAACATAAGCTAGTTCTTTGTGTTTTTTCAGTGTGTTTTGACTCAGTTTGTTTTTGACTACATTTGTTGGTTTTAACTCTAGCTTGGTGATTCTGAGGATCCGGGGCTCTTGTCTTGCTGGCATTATAGTGGACCCTTGTTATATGCTGGGGTTTGGTTCCAAGATCCCCCGTGTATAACAAAATCCGTGTATGCTCAAGTCCCATTAAATATAATGACATAGCAAAATGCTGTCCTGTATAAAAAATGGAAAATCAAGGTTTGATATTTGAAATTTATACTTTTTTGGAACAATTTCAAACCGTGTATGCTTGAATCCATGTATAAAAATCCATGTATAAGAAGGGCCAACTGTATTTAACAAGTGTCTGTCCTATGGTGATCGCTTTCTATGGCAAAACCAGGTGAGGTAGGCAGAGATTGCGAGCCTTTCAGTTAAAATAGGCTGTGGCACTTCAAGGCAATGAGGGAGAATCTTGTTTTGCCTGGGTGCTGCTCTATGCACATGAGGCTAATACCTTACTTCAAGGAAGCGGTAAATATGTGTAGTAGTAAATTTGTATATTAGGATAGTACAATCGGCCCTTCTTATACACAGTTTTTTATATACACGGATTCAAGCATTCACAGTTTCAAATTATTAAAAAATATATAAATTTCAAATATCAGACCTTGATTTTCCATTTTTTATACGGGACACCATTTTGCTATGTCATTATATTTAATGGGATTTGAGCATACATGGATTTTGTTATACACGGGGGATCTTGGAACCAAACCCCAGTGTATAACAAGGGTCCATTGAATAACCTCTTTTTCCTCTTTTACTAGTATTAGCTAAATCTAGGCAACTTTAATAAAATAACCAAGAAGAATAATTTAGAAAATCTCACAGTGTGTAACTGATCCTATTGTTTCAATTCCTACATAGAATCATAGAGTTGAGAGACCACAAGAGCCATCTAGTCCAACCCCTGCCATGCAGGAAATCTCAGTCAAAGCATACCCAACAGATGGCCATCCAGATTCCAGCCTCTGTTTGAAGACCTCCAAGAAGGGAGACTCCACTACACTCCGAGGGAGTTTTTTTCCACTGTCGAACAGTCCTTACTGTCAGGAAGTTCTTCCTAATGTTGAGGTGGAATCTCTCATTGTTCTTTCCCATTGTTCTGGGTCCTAGTCTCTGGAGCAGAAGAAAACAAGCTAGCTCCCTCCTCAGTATGGCATCCCTTTAAGTACTTAAACAGGGCTATCATATCACCTCTTAACCTTCTCTTCTCCAAGCTAAACATCCCCAGCTCCCTAGGTTGTTCCTCATAGGGCATGGTTTCCAGACCCTTCACCATTTTAATCGCCCTCCTTTGGACATGCTCCAGTTTCTCCACATGTTATATATAATATACAGGGGTACCCCGGGTTACGAAATTAATTCGTTCCGCCGCCGCTTTCGTAACCCGGAATACTTCGTAAGGCGAAAAAGCCATTGGCGCTAATGGGGAAAAGCCGCGATTTCGTGTGAAATAGCGCCGAAAAGCACACAAAAAATTTTCGTAACCCGAAATAACCTTCGTAACCCGGAACAGTTTTTTTGAATGGATTTTTTTCGTAACCCGGAAATTTCGTAAGGCGGCGCATTCGTATCCCGGGGTACCAGTGTACTTAAGTTCCTAAACTGACTTGTAACCCCATAAACAGTGCTATTTTAATGTACCGTATTTTCCGGCATATAAGACAACTTTGCGTATAAGACGACCCCAAACTTTTCCAGTTAAAATATAGAGTTTGGGATATACTTGCCATATAAAACTACCCCTCTTCCAACGCACCAAATAAAAATGGAAAAAACATCAGATTTGATTTCAATATTGTAATTTTAATTCAAATGCTTATGACATGCAGGTACTTAGCAGGAAAACTTGTTGTATACAAAGCTTGCTTGGATTGGTCAGCTCTCCCTGCCTGCCCAGCCCTCCCTGTCTCCAAGATTTTCTTCTACCGTATTTGTACAGCACCGCCCTTGCTGCTTTCATACAGTTGCCACATATGGAGGGGATGCGGCTGCAGCCGTTTTTGAGCTCCCCCCACCATATGCGGTGACAGCAGATTCTCCAGTTTGGCTCAGAGGTTTCAGCACCCATCCTATAAGATGACACCCAGCGTATAAGATGACCCCCGACTTTTGAGAAGATTGTCCTGGGTTAAAAAGTAGTCTTATATGCCAGAAAATACAGTCTTCTGAATATTATTCCCCTCACCCTACCCCCAGAGTATATGACCTTATGACATTAATCAGGAAGAAACCAGCATATTTAAAGCATTCAAAATACACAGTTGAGATGAATCTGAATTAATACAATATGTGTATAATTTTAAGTAATACAAATAATTAACCACACTGACCTAAATTCACTTGTTAGTCGCAACTAGATTAGATCTATTAAATCAAACGGAACTTGGTCAGTCAACACTCATGTAAGTTCCACTGATTTACCTATTCTATTCTAATATAAGAATTGAATTTAGGATGTTGGTTTATATTTCAATGTTTATTGTATCTATTTGGATCCTAGTAGGAGAAAATAGTTGTTACTTTTAATAGTATATTTTAATTTTAATAATGTTACATTTTTTAAAATGGTAAATATATACATACTTATGTTTATGATTTTATGAGAAGGTTTCATTTGATTTTTTTTTGTCTCTTGATATGGTGCCTTTTAAAATCATTATGAAATATCTGTATACATTTGTTCAGTTGTACTGAGCTCTTATCAAACTGTTTAGTGGGCTGTTATTTTTTAATTTTTCTAAAAACTAACTTGGGATGCCTTTTGAAGGCTTACTTAGAACTTACTGAGCATGGCCACTTCAGAGTGCGCTGATCTTTCACTTGTTTTCATTTTGTTGGATTCCATTACTCTTTCTTTTCAGGACTACTGACTACACAAGAAGCAGTTTAAGCCATTTGGACATACTGTTTAGAACTGTAGATGGCGGCCTACAGGTTTATTAATGCTTCTTAGACTGAACGCACAACATACCCTTTTAGGTTGCACAGCAACGGATGCCTAGCAACAATAATAGACAGAATTTCCAAGAGTGACCATGCCAGATGCAATAATAAAGGAAGAGTACAAATAGTTGTCATGGTTTTCTTTTCATAGTGAACTTGTCTGAATTCACTGATCTTTTGTCATCTCCCACCCTCCACCCCCTGCATCAAACCCAGTATGCTGGTAAAAGTACTTAATAGTTCTGGTACCAATATGCTGAAAAAGTCAGTGAGTGTTTTTGTTACTTTGAGTGGAGCAGTAAGAGAGGTGTAACAAAAAAATAAATGTAGGTTAAATGCATTTTTAGTTATGGAAATTCTGGAGTGTCTGCCCAGGTTCTAGGACACTACTTACTTTGAAATCAATAAAAACTTGGAAATTAAAAACATTATGTGAGAATAAGGTAAAAAGTGTGGAATGAATGCAAACTATTAAGTAGTAGAACCAGCCACAAACAGGTATGTAAAAAACTTATTGACGCCAGGTAGTATGATAAGCCCGACACTATCTTGACCAAACAAGGTGGTTTAAAGAAAGAACAAAATCTGTGCAGTATATTAGTATGCTTCATTTGATCTGTTCCTTTTTGGTCCAGTGACTTCTGTAACAGTTCATTTCATATCTTTTAAAAATGAAATTAGAAACTCATTCTTTACATACAAAAAATAAATAAAAATAAATCAGTGTATTAAGAAGCAAAAGAAAATAATTGAAATTCCCAGAATTGCATAATGAGGAGAGAGTTTGATAGCTATTAATTGCATATTCATATGGAGACAGTGGCTATGAATAAGTTGCCAGTGGCGGCTAGACAAATTTAGTTCGGTGTCATAAGTCTGTCATACTGTTCTCTTGTCAAGTCTGCTGTGCGAAAAGTGCATGTGCGTGGGTAGGCTGCTGGTGAATAAGAAGGCTGAGAATGGCAAAAATGCTAGAAACTTGGTTGTACCTTTCTGTAGTTATAGCTTCTGACATGGCTAGTTATGCCAAGGATTGAATCACAGTTTTTGACAGCCAAGGGCTGTAAATATACATTGCAAGAGTATTTGCTTGATTTTCATGCAGAATTTTGACCAAAGAAAAGAAAAGTGGTAGTTCTAAAGACTGGCAATTACAGTACAGAGCAGGTGTTATTTATGACCAATTATGTTATATTAAAAGAACATCTTTATTAAAATGACACAATTTATCAAGATTAGCTGACAGCTTTCCTAGCAGTATAAACACAAAAACTTAATTTAATAATTTAAGCCACATAAATAACTTCTCATGGAAATTTAAAAACTCAAAAACACTTGGAAATATTTCAGTCAGAGGCAGGACAGGTTGGCTAGATTCTGCTATCAAGCAATGTTTCTCCCTTTACTTTTATTTTGAACACGTGTCAGGGAGAAATTTCACGGAAGAGACTTTAAAATGTGCACAGTTGGAATTTATTATGAATTTCTCAATTTTGTAGTCAGTCTAATAAATGCAAAATCATCAAAGTGCCTTTTACATACTAGAATCACAGACCAGGTGCATCTCATCAAGGGGCCTCACCTTCACAAAGCAGGTGTAGTAGGGTCCCTCTATCAATCCTGACTAGAAGTCAGTGATCGTTCTGGTTTATCCACACTTGCTCATAAGAGGATTTGGGTAAATCAGAAGTGCACTAGTATGCAAATTGATCATGTCAAATCTGGAATCTTTTAAATTCTGGTTTAATATATGTCAGTGTTTACCCTAAGAAATTAAGCACAGCTGTGTTTACCTTTTCACTGACTTACCTGCTTTAGCAGCACAGGTTTAAGAATGGCTGTCTTGGGTAATTTTTACTGCCCCAAATATTTAACAGACATGTATTTTTGCCAAGAAAGTTTTCAAAGGTATTCAGTTCAAAACATATAACTGTTGAACATGTGTATTGCATGTTGTAAGGAGCATGATAAAAATATACATAGATTATTCCTTATATAATGATTTACTTATGATTTTTGGGGTAAAACCCAGAATACTGTTTAATATTTTGATCCACTTTCAGTGCCCTGACCCTTGTCCTCTTTCTTGCTATGTATTGGCAGTGTGTCTGTATTTTCATTACAGTTTGTTTCACTGTTTGCTCTTATTGCTACATAATAGAGGTGCAATAGATTTACAGTCGGTCCTTCTTATACATGGATTTTTTATACATGGATTCAAGCATCAACGGTTTGAAAATGTTCAAAAAAGTATAAATTTCAAATATCAAACCTTGATTTTCCAGTTTTCATATGGGACACCATTTTGCTATGTCATTATATTTAATGGGACTTGAGCATACACGGATTTTGTTATCCATGGGGGATCTTGGAACCAAACCCCAGAGTATAGGAAGGGTCCACTGTATTTGTTTTCTCCTTTCTTATTATGTATTTATAAAACCTTCCTAAGATTTTGGTCATGAGCAGATGTTGTGTTTCTTTGGTCTGGTGTACAGATAAGCCAGTAGTCATGCTCTTATTACATACATTAGTAATAGTAATATCACAAGCATATTTATTATTTTAGTATATCTGCCTTTATTTTCCTTATTTTATAGGTCAGCTTGAGTCTGTGATTCATAATGATCTTCACTGCTTTACTTTTCTCTCCTTATATATATTGCTGTCATTTCAGTTCACATTATCATATTATTTATATTTATCTGTTTTGCCCCTTTAAGCTGTCTAGTGTTCATGCCTATACTGTTTTTACAGAGCTCATATCATTGCTTTAAATATCATGAACCAACAAGTTTCTTGTTGATATCTCTGCTGTCATTGGGTGGCAGTAAGCATTTTCATTTGTGATTTAGAGATGATAACACTGTCCATAGATTCCTTATCCATGAATTCAACCATCCATAGCTTGAATATACGTGTGTGTGTGGTGGTGGGGAATTCAAGCCATTGTACATGGAACTGCCTTTGAAGAATGGTTGGAAACTACAGAACAAGATAGCTAGGTTATTAATTGAGACTGGTCAAATATAATATGCTTCACTGGTCTTAGTTTCTGGTCTGAATTAAGCACAATTCAAATACAAGTTTCTTAACTTTTTAAAAATCTTAGGCAGTATCAGATACCTAAAGATTTCTTTTTTCAGCTCAAAACTGCCCCTGCTCTAAGATGATGTCCCTCTGTGAACCTTCTCCTGCCCTCTGAAGTAAGATGGGTGATAGCAAAGGGAAGGGTCTTTTCAGTTGAGGTTTGCCTGGCATGAAATATTATGACTTTCCTGTCCATGCCAAAGACTGGTTTTGGCATTAAAAGTCTGAGCCTTTTAATATTGATCATGTTACATTTGATTTATTGGCTGATGCTGTATTTTAACATATATTTTATGTTTTTAAGTACATGTTGCTTTAGTATCTTCCAACTAAGTATCAGGATATAACTTCTTGCTGGGGGTGGACACATTTCTAAGTTATGGCTTCATCAATTTGTCATATTTAAATGTTACATTTGTTTCAGCATCTTTTTTTTAAACACGTGCACATCAAACTTTGAATGCATCTTATTTATGTACATTTTACCCAATGTATCCATGTTGGCAGACAGTTTCCTATAATGCATTTATATATGCTATTCCCTGCACAATATTGGCTAACAAGCATTTTTAATCTTTTAAAAAAAATATTAACAAACTGCTTTACCAAGTTTGGGAAAGTGTGACTAACAGCTACAGAAGTCTCCACAGGTGTTCCCCATTTCTCCGTTATACCAAATAGACTTTATTCTCCCTTCTTCTCTTTCCCTGGAGTCTGTCTGTTGCCATTCTGTTGTCTTCTCTGAACTTTTCAAGATTTGCCCCCACTTTAGTTCTTGCTTCTGCTTCTTTCTTTTGGATTCTTCCTCAGGATCTTTACTGCCTTCAGGACCAATTCAGTTGATTTTGACAGTGCTGTACCTGGCTTTTTATATATTTCTGGCAAAACCTTTCCCTATCAAATCACATATTACAAACTGACAGATTGATGTTCCACTGACTTATTTTTATGGACTTTTAGTCTAGATAGGTCCAGGAAGAAATGATTTTATCAGCTGCTGACCTTTTCCCCTTTTTAATTCTGCTTGGTCCTTGGCCAGTATAGAGGCAGTGAACTCCTAACATCACAATGCTATAACTGTAATCCTTTCGATAGTTATCTCCTGTAACATAGATGGGGGGTGTTTATTTAAGCCTCAGCTAGAGCCAAGCTACCTTCCATTTTACCTCTGCATCTTAACTATTTATGTACAAAAATTACGGTATATGAAAATGTAGCATTTTCATTATCTTGAAAAAGGATTCACTCTTTCTTTATAATTCCATATATGAGATTGCCTCTGGAACTGATAAACTGCTACCATCTTGCCTGAAGGATATGCCTCAAGACATGGGTGGTTTCTATGACAGTGGGCCCTTGCTTTATGCAGGGGGATCTGTTCCGGACACACACACACCCCTGTGTAAAGCAGACAACGCGTAAGCTTGAGCCCCGTTATAACCAATGGAGCTCACGCTTGCTGTGCAGCTGGCTGTGTATGTGCCCCACAGCCGTGCGCACCATTCACGAGCCCTATTGGATATAATGGGGCTAGTGCTCGCCATGGGGGCATGCATTTCCCAGGCGGTTTCAGTGTAGAAAGCCACCTATAAGGAGCCTGCGTATGGCGCGGGCTCACTGTATTATTAGCCATTCATTACCAACAGTTGGTAATAATTTTATATTGGTCATATAGACTGAATATGTTGGTCATATAGAGTTACCTTTTTGATTAAAAAAATAGCACAAGGGGGAAGAATTTGCTAGCGCTAACAACTACTAAATTCACTTTGACTTGCCAAAGAGCGTTTAGCATATCTGCCCCAAGATTTTGGAATGGTCTCCTGGAAGTGATTTGTCTTACCACCTCCCTGGAAACTTTCAGGGGGGCGGGTAAGACGGAGGTTTTCCGACGAGCATACCCACCTGATCTCATGTGAAACATAGATCCACTTCCCTGTACAGGATGAGAGTATTCTGCCCCACCGTTGCTTGTGAAATCCTGGTTTTATTGCTATGTTAATTGCTGTTTTCGCATTTGATGAACCCGTTTGTATTATTTGCATTTTAACTGTACTGTATTATATTTTATATTATGCTGTAATCCCCCCTCAATCCACCCGGGAGAGGCAGGAAAATATAAATTACTATATTATTATTATTATTATTATTATTATTATTATTATGTCTAGCTAATGTTTTGGAGTAGGCAGCAGTCATGGTATATGGGAACACCAATGGCATGGGGAAATGCAGACCAGGAAGCAAACTAGTTTTCTAGAGAGGAATATGGACTCTAAAGTAATCTTCCCTGAAATGTCCCTGCTTTATATAAGAGCAAACTGGACAGATAGCACTGGGGCTGAACTTGTTCCAGTTCATGAAAACGGTGGTGGTATAAGAAATGGAGGCAAGTGGGAGTATTAAGAACTGGGAAATATTTTGTAACAAATCAAACCTGTACAAAAACAACTTGATATGAAATAGAACCAGATTTTTGGTGTTTCATAATTAAAAGTTTGCAGAGCTAGAAGCCTCCAGCTAAGATAGAATTGGGTTTTGTGGTTTTAAAGAAGAACATCGATAATAATGGGCATAACAGAAACCTGATGGAATGGCAAGAACCAGTGGGTATGATTAGCTTTGAACATATGTACTATAGGAAGAACAAGTGTACTGGGAGAAGTGTTACTTTAAACACTGAAGGAGATGTACCTGTAATTCCAAACAAACTGAAAATTGCAGATGGGGTTCACAAAAATGCTGTGGGATGTAATCTGGTACTGGGAAATATTGTTATTCCCCCACTCCATGTGAAATGCTCAGGGTAATCTTGAGATGGAGAATGAAATGAGGGGAAAATTCACCGGAAAAAGTTCTGTAACAGTGACTGACTTTTGTTAACTTCACTTTGTATTGGCAAATATATATATTTTGGTCACAAAAAAGAGATACAGTTTCTAGATAGCTTGGCTGAAAAGTGTTGTGGAATGGCACAGAGGGGAGACAACAAAACTGACTGTAATAATAAGTGGTTTTCAGGACTTTAGTGTAAGATGTCAGTAGTGTTGAATGGTTCCATCAATTTCATTGTGTATGTTTGTGGAACGTTCCCAAGAATATCCGGCAGAATCACATTTCTCTTCATAAGAAAAATCTTCTAAGAAATAGGGGGACTGGTAGAAAAAAAGTTTAAAGAAAAAATGGAAAGTTTCAAAGCTCTCAAGAAAGCTTGAGTATTATTCAAAACCACAGTAATGGAGCTTGGGTGTAAGGTATGCTGTAGTTTAGAAACACTGCTACCAAGTCCAAGAGGAAACCAATATAATTAACAAACAATAATGAATTCTTATTAAAAACAAGATGGCTTCTTTTGGAAAATGGGGATGGGGGAAGATTGAAAAAAAAATGCTTGGATGGTGATCTCCCAGTTTCAATCCAGAAGTAAGCTTCTTCTGCTGTTATCTCTAGTAAAGGACCAGAGATAAGAGGTTATTTTAACTTTAGGTTTCATGCACAGAGCTGAGCTGTGTTACATCCAGTATTCCTGTGCTTTGTGGAATTTGACAGCTGTTGAAAAGGGATTTACTCCTAAGTAGTCATGCATAGATCCTGTTGCTTTACTTTGTCCCCATCTACTCTGTCCTTAGCTCAGTATTTTAGCATCACATAAGTTGTAACTGATTGGTTGCAGCAGTATGACCTCATAATTTCATTAATTAGTCACAGGTAGCAGAAGTTTCAGTTTAGAAATCATTTCTGTATAAATGAGGCTAAATCTGACAAAGCAGGAAGAGTAGAAAAGAAAGAGTAAGTAGCTGTTCAACAGATAAGCAGAATAAAAACACAAGATGGTCATAATCTGTATGCCCTTCCACAGTTGTTACTGTGGACTTGAAGAAATAGATCATTATCCATTATCAATCTCAAATCTTTGACATTCACTTCTGAACTGTATTGATAAGGAATGTGAAGTTCATGGAAATACAATGATTCTGTAAAGGAAGCAAGAGTGGAGTTACTGAATATTTCAGAGATCCACAAATATGGAGACTCCATAGCAACAGCAAGTTTAACTTTAGCAACTTCATAGAAGTCAGCAGCAACAGGTACACAGGATGTGCTTCTTTTTATTATAGTTTTTTTGGGGGTGAACCATGGGGTTTATTTTCACAGACTGAAGTGGAAGCATTATTTACATGTGCTCACCACATTCTCCTCTCCTGTAAAATTATTTCACTAGGCAGCAAATACAAAAAGATGTCCTGTCTTTGTGGAGCAGAAAACATTATAACTAAACATCACTATGTACTATAAAAATGTTTGGCCACAAAATACAGTCAAATTTGTACTTGGATTAGAGGAAAGAGCTGACATAGTACTTAGGCTTTTATACCAGATAACTCAATGCCCCCAAAAGGGTCTTAGTAGAATACTTGTTAGGTGGCATGAGAGCTTTTACATGGAGTTGAAATCCTGGTGAAGAATAATCAAGAGCCTTGATTTTGGATGTCTGGAATCCTAATGCCTTGGTACGTTGGAAACACAGAGGAGAACTTTAATCTAACTGATGATGGGGCTTCTGAGGAGGCATACTGAGGTCTGTGTTGTAAGACAAGTTTAGGTTGTTAATTCAGTTTGTTCCTAAGCTTGTTTCTAAAGTCATAAATATTATTAATCATTTAAATAGAGCCTAGGATTAAAACTGAGTTATAGATCAAGAAAGCAAGCAGTGTGTGTTACACCCACTTTCAGTACAATTTATGGTTAACAATTTGGTATGCATTATAATTTTGACTTTAAAGCTTCTTAACACTAACAGTTCGTATTCCTTTGCATTCTGTGATCAATTCAGTTTTTCCAATATTGTCAAAACAACAACAACAACAACAACAGCTGGGAAACTTTTGGGAATATAAAACCATTGATGATAAAGTGCAAAATGCGCGGACATCTTACATTTGTTT
This sequence comes from Sceloporus undulatus, assembly GCF_019175285.1. NCBI lineage: Eukaryota > Metazoa > Chordata > Lepidosauria > Squamata > Phrynosomatidae > Sceloporus > Sceloporus undulatus. Next base: position 241,109,124 of record NC_056523.1, read on the forward strand.
TCATTATTTCTGTTTTGAAGTTTCTGTAATCATGTGTTCTTGATTTTAATAAAATAATGTATCAAGTTTCAAAAAAGGTTTCTTTGAAGGAAACATAGTGGTTTTAGGAATTTATATTCATATCAGTGTTTGTGCTGCAAACATTGTAATACAGGAGTACATGATAGAATATATGGGGCCTGTCTTAAATTACTGTGTTGGCCTTGGTGCTTTTTCTGCTGTCTCTTTTGTGCCACCTGGTGGACAGATGTATATGTTTCTCATTTTATTGTACAGTAGCATTTCTCTGATGAGTGCAATTATTAAGTATACTTGTTCTTCTGATCAATTTCATGTACAAATTATGAGCATGATGAGGTTACATTTTGTTATAGAACAAACTAGATGTAAATAATTTTCTCAAGATCACTATAATCTACTGTATATGCTCATGTATAAGTTTAGAAATTTTAGTGAAAAAACTGGCCCCAAAAACCAGGGTCAATTTATCCATGAGTCGATGTTAGTAGTGTACTTTAACTCTTATTTTAAAAAAGGAACCATCCCCTGGTGAAAGGCAAAAATATAATCTGTCCTGGAAGCACAGACCCTACTCTGTTTGCTCATCCATCCATCCTTTAGGATGAGCACAAACAGTTATGCCTGCTGGAATTTTGTTAAATTCTTTGACATTGTTTTTCTTTGAAGCTTTGGCTCTAAGTTTTACCCTCGACGTATCCACAGATCTTATTAAAATCCATAATTTTGGCCGCAAACCTGGCCTCGACGTATACATGAAGTCGACTTATACAGTAGTTGAGTATATATGGTACCTATATCATGTGAATGCAAAACTTCTAATGTTATCGGTGAGTGTTTAAATAATGTATTTAAATCAAATTGTTAACAGTCAGATGTGCTGCATAACTATTTCTCAAGGTATATGTGCTATCCTCCTGATCTGAATTTGACTTCTAAAATGGATTTGTTTTTCATGATCAAAGAGGTAATCTTTGTAGAGGGCGGCATATTTTTTTAATGTGTTAATTGAAGGATTGCAATTTAATTTTTATTTAATTTTTCTCCAATATGCAAATTCTCTCTGCCGTTGAATTGGTTGCTTCCAATTTTACTATAACATTAGAATTTAGGAAGAGGTATTGGAGGAGGAGGACTTTCCCTGTAAGGTGCCTCCCAAACTCTAGTTTCCTTTCCTGCTCCGGAGAGATGCCCAGCATTAACCCCTGAGAAATGGGATTCTTTAGGTAGTTGAGTTTATAGTTCTTAAGCATGTGAACATGCTTGAGCCTTTATAGGAAATGTTTTATAAAAAGAAAAGAAAATTGTATTTGGCATGGTGTTACTTTATTACTGGGGATTACAACTAGGTGTTCAGTTTAAAAATGCAAGGAATTTTTCTTTGGGAGTCATTTTACATCTACTGGCCAAAGCAGTTCTAAACAATGATTCAAATAACACAACTGATTAGAATATCTAGCCAGATATAATCTGTTCATGCATTTTTTAATCTCAGCCCTTTCTAAAATAAGAACAATCCTTGTTAGCCTGCTGCTTAATCAGAACATTCTTCTAGTTAGCCAACAAGAAGAGATAAAGCAGAAGGAAGTGTTTGACTCATCATAGAAGAAGGAAATTCTGTCCAGCTACTTACTCTGTAACCTTGCCAGTTCCTCCTCCTCCTTTCACCTCAAGGTTTACCAATGTGATCTTGACCCTTTCTAGGCACCGAATAAAGTTTATAGTAATTTTTAAAAAGTGTTCAGAGGTAGGGACTATGAACTGTGCCTCAGTTTTGTCATGCTCCTTCTTGCTCCCCAGAAGAGAGGATGCGAGGCGCTAGTCGCGCACTCGCGGTGTCACTTCCGGGGTGCGACGTGCGGACGCAGAGCATCCGTTACGTCAAGATGGCGGCGGCCATGTGGAAGAGATCTGGAAGAGATGCCCCTTTCTAACCCTAGCACGGACTGAGTCCGTCCTAGGGTGCCCGTTTGTAACGGGCCATAGAATCATAGAGTTGGAAGAGACCGCAAGGAGCATCCAGTCCAACCCCCTGCCATGCAGGAAATCACAATCAAAGCATCCCCAACAGATGGCCATCCGGCCTCTGCTTGAAGACCTCTAAGGAAGGAGACGCCACTACACTCCGAGGGAGTTTTTTCCACTTTCGAACAGCCCTTACTGTCAGGAAGTTCCTCCTAATGTTGAGGTGGAATCTCTTTTGCTGGAGCTTGCATCCATAGTTCAGGGGCCTAGTCTCTGGAGCAGCAGAAAACCAAGCTTGCTCCCTCCTCAATATGGCATCCTTTCAAATACAGTATTTAAACAGGGCTATCATATCACCTCTTAACCTTCTCTTCTCCAGGCTAAACATCCCCAGCTCCCTAAGTCGTTTCTGCAAGATCCCTTGAAAATGATATTCCAGATGAACACAGCTATGTCATAATCAGTATACAACAGAACATTTTTGAACATCACTTTTTCAAATATTTTATAGCTTGGAAACTTACTGGAACAGAAATGTGACCACTAGTTGCTTTTTTCTTCCCTGTGAAAGACAAGTAAAGTGTTTGCACTTGCTAAGTGAAATTAATTGCAGTAGAATCCAGAGAGAGAAAAGACAGCACTTTTTAACATAACATATACTTTACAGAACTTCACATTACAAGATGTGGAGACCATACCATTTTAGATGGGTTTTGAAAATGTTACTTAAAATAATAATAGAGGTATTTCACACATAGAGGAGGTATAAATCATTAATCTGGATCCAATTGGAGCATTACACTTAAGTAATCCCTGTTTTCAGAACTGGTTATACATTCTTTTTGCTCATACAAGCAGCCATCCCTGGCACTGGTAGTTGCCAGTTATCAGTATTATCTGTACAGTTGTGAAAAGGCCAGCCTTCGGAAATAACCTGGGTTATTTCCGAATGTACCGTTATGGATAGTTCCACAAGAAGCCTTTTATAAATGAAAAAAATAGAAAGGAAAGTTGAGTGACTTACCAGGATTTGTTGAAATTGGAAAATGGTCAGTATAGATATAAAACTAAAGGGGAATTGATGTTCGAAGGCTTTTTCTTGCATTGATACTGTTATAAAAATTGGTTAAAAGCTAGAAAGTGGATAGAAAACCATTTGGATTTGAACAAGAGAAAACAGAATTTAAATTACTGATATGTACAAATGACAAGGCTCCTTTAATTGTTGAAATGTATATTATTGTTTAAAATAGAGTTGGAAGAGGAACAGATAAAAGAGTACTGTATATGATTAAATGGGCCCAAAACCTTTGTTACAACATTGAACTGGAAAGGTGGGAAAGGTTGTGGCAGAAAGGGTTAAATTTTACATTATCTAACAACCTTAAGGAGAATTGTTATGAAAATGATGTTTAGGTGAAATTTAGCACCAGGGGGGAAAAGGCTAAAATGTATAAAGAGGTGAAAAATAGAAGATGGCAATGTGAATTGGGGGAAAAAAGGATAGTTCTAACATATGTGGTGTACATTTAAAAAAGGCAAAATAATATTTCAAGTTATTTCACAGTGTGATACAGCAGGTCCTCAAGACAACATTTTTAAAAGTTTTAAGCCTAAAGTCTTTCTACTGGGGTTAACAGATGAGAAAAGTAAGAAACTACAAGAAAAGATGGTTCAACATATGTGTGAAGACACACCCAACTAAAGGTGGTGGCAGGTTTGGGTGTGCAACGCCGGTACCCTGGTGAGATCAAACTTTTTACCCAAAAAGGCTCTGAAGCTGAATGTAAAGTTCAAAAAGGGGGGAAATTTAATTTAAAGGACAAAAATAAAGAGTTTTCTCCTCCCCAGCTCTAAACAAAAGATACTTTACAGTTTCAGCAATCTTCCGGATGTCATCTTTCTGGGTCTGATGTTGGTTTGCTCTCCTCACTCAATGGAGCTGGTGCAGGGTCTTTCAGCTCCTGAACTCCTTTATTTTCTTTCTGATGGTAACTAATTTGGCTAAACTGGTAACTAAAATGGCTAAAACCTGGTAACTGAAATGGCTAACGTGTAAGAAATGCCCTTTCCGGCTGTCTGAGCCTGTTTGCCACCAAAAAGACAGCTCTCTGCCTGCTCACAGCAAAGACTGCTCCAAAACTAAAAACCTCTAGCTAAAGCCGACAGTGTTGCCAACAAGCCTCGAAGATAATTCCCGGAAATGTCTGTCCAAAACCCGCTGAATCCCCCCAGATCACACGGAACATTCAGTCACAATTCCCGGAAAATTCCCATAATGTTAAAATGGCAGATGTTTTGCAAATAAACGTAAATATAATTGAATAAAAATAATTGTAACTTATTTCAACTCTCAAAATCACCATTGAACCAAACAAAGAATCTTTCAGTCCTTTTAAGATATTTATTTTGACATGAAGGAGGTTCAGGAAGCTTTGTGCCAAATAGAAATGTGTTCAGATGCAACCACACTGCAGAAATAAATCCAGTTTGAAACCCTTTTAGTTGCCCTGGCTCAGTACTAGGGAATCCTGGGAATTGTCTCTGGAGTCTGGAGTGAAGATGCAGCCTGAGTTGGGTCCAAGACACACTGCAGAAATAATGCAGTTTGTGACCGCTTTAACTCTCCTGGCTCGGTCCCTGGGAATTGTAGTTTTATGAGAAAGAGCTCTGGTGCCACAATAAACTACAATTCCCAGGATTCCCTAGCACTGAGCCAGGAGAGTTAAAGCGGTCACAAATTGGATTATTTCTGCAGTGTTTTGGACCTTCGTTATTAAAAATGCTCAAGGTCCAATCCATACTGCAGAAATAATCCAGTTTGAGACCGCTTTAACTGCCCTGGCTCAGTGCTAGGGAACCCTGGAAATTGTAGTTTTGTGAGAAAGTGCTCTGGTGCCACAATGAACTACAATTCCCATGCATCTGAGAAAATACGCTTAAGTCTAGGAAAGCTCATGCTGTCAACTTTTCTTTCAGTGAGACTCAAAGGTGCTACAAGATCTATCTCACTATCATCATCACCATTATTATTATCATTATTAAATCCAAATGCAGCTGAAGAAGTGGACTTAAATTGGCAACACTGATATCCTGTAGACTCATTCTCTGGGGCTGGGATCTGGAAGCGTGGAGGCAATTCCCTTGTCAAACCAGGGAATCCTGGGAATTGTAGTTTGTTGTGACATGTTGAAACACTGCTTTTACTGGCAGCCAAGGCTCCATGCATGGAATTCTGGGCTTGGTGGTTTGCCCAGAATCCCATCATCGCAGGGAGCCTTGCAGTTAGAAGCAGTGCCAAACTGGATTATTTCTGCAGTATGGTTGGCAATGGAAAAGAACGAAAAGAGAGCCACAAACCAAATTCTTGGAAGACAGGGCAGCAGGGGTGCCAACTGACCAGGTGCTCTGCCCATGCTCAGAGGCAGATTTAATCACTAACTCACACACTCAGGGACATCGCATTCACATCTCACAACCCAAATGGTCCTCACAGTACAACAACAACCCTGAGAGGTAGGCTTGGGGCACTCTGCCCAAGCTCAGGAATTCAGAAATTCAAATGTCCCTCTCAGGCAGACACAGAAGTCAACAACATCAAGCCATGATACCATTGTCAAGTATTGCCTTTGTGTGCCTTAAAACTTATTTCTTACTTGGAAATCCAAGGCAATTGGGATTAAGCCAGCCAAGATCCCTCACTCCCTGCCTCTCTCCAGCACTTTTGCCCCTGGAGCCTGAGAATGCCTGAGGGGGGGGGGGTGGCAATAATCACTGTCCTCTCTCTGATTGGCTGAACTATTCCTCCAAACGGGCTTGTTCCGTCCTGGCTCTCAGAGGGAGTCATGAGAGAGAGAGAGAGAGAGTTTTCTCCAGCCCTCTTGGCTGAAAACTGTTACACTCCAAAGGGTTTTGGTTGCTCTGCAGCAGGCTGCAGCTGAAACTGGCCAAAGGCACGGAAAAGGCACTGAATTAGAGCAAGGCGCGGAAATCACACGAAAAGCTCTGAAAAGTCCCCGTTTTCGTGTGAAAGTCGCGAAATTGGCAACACTGAAAGCCGAGCATGTTGGGAAAGGGCAAACCAAACCTGGAAATAATGCAGGGGAAACCTACAGCTCCTCCCACAAACTAATACAATGAACTTTTCTACATTAAAATAATCTATGGCCTGAACCAACACAAAAGAAAATGCAGGGGGAAATTCAATCAGTCCTGGCAGGACATCACAATATGGCACCAAGGATACTGTATGCCCAGAAATGGAAAAGTATCGAGAACCCTTCAGTAGAAGAATGGATAATAAAGATATTTAATTTAGCAAGATGGAGGGAGAGATCAAGGCGAAATCAGTATATAAGTTTGTAAAAGAGCTGGAACCTTTCCTGCAATTTATACATGAAAAAAGAGAAAAGATTAAGCTTGTTGTTGTTAAGATTTGATTTGTGATCAAATGTTTAATTCTTCCAGATTAAGGGTAGAAGTACATATGACATTTGGGTAGTTAAGTGGACGGACACCTAGGTGCTCTATTGACACCATTATTGGGAAAATGGGAAATATATTTTATGTTTAATGTTTTTATAGTGGATACGGTGTGTGTGTGTTGTAGGATTTGTTTTTTGGGGGTGGGGTATGTATGTCTATATATGATTTACAGTGCACCCATGTCATATGTGAGCGTGGTATATGCGGCTTTCAGCTTATGCTGAGAGCTGCACGATGAAGAGGAAATGGAGCCTGCAGCATGCACATCGTGCCGTGTGCACAAGCCCCATTAGTTTCACTGGGGCTCAAGCACACGCTGAATTCGCCTTATGCGGCGGGGTCCGGAAAGGATCCCTGCATAAGGCATGGACACACTGTATTTATTTGTTATATCTGTGAATCCTGGGCTGTTTATTATTTATATTTCAACTATTTATACACACACACACACTAAAAAAAGAGAAGGTCAGATGTTCATAGTAGGCTGGCTGAAGTGCCAGTTGGATACCTGAGTATAGTTCTGTCACATTAGCTCATTCATGCTGGCGCTGATTTCAGTATCAACCTACTCCATTTTCATTGCATGATTCTGTGCAGCTAGGCCAATGGGTTTGCCAGATAGAATCTCAGCCAAATTACCAAGCTCTGAAGAAAACAACAGAGAAGGGCTCCTGCCTCTGAGCTACACCTCCTCATTTCTACTGGCAATTCTGCTAAAGATACATAACCTCTTTTTGTAATGGCATGTGGTTCACATTGTATTACATCTCAGATTGTATTCTGCATCTTTGGCTGAAGAATTGTTCTGCTAATCTGCATCCCTCATTGCCAGCTGCAAATATACTTTGAGTGGGGTTCATTCTTGTTTGTGCCAGAAAAATTCAGGTTAAAGAATGTTGACAGATGTTTTGTTTCTCTGTTATACATTATGATATTTTTTGCATAATACAATTCTGTTGTTCAGCAAGAATAAATTAATCAGGGCAAAATATTACTATCTTTTCCTATTTCCAAGTACTGTTGAGATGTAGGTCTTTATAACTGACCGAGTAATTAGCCCCCACCTTCAGAAAAGCAAATTGAAGCCACGAAACATTCATTGCATTTTCTGTTGTCATGGCATGTAAATATGTTAAACTTTTGCAGCTCCTAAAACTGATTCAGTGCTAGATACTCACTATGGAAATGGCATATGAATACTATGGAAGTATTTTTGTGCTGTCAATGGGGTCAGACAGATGGGCAGTTTGGATCAACCTTAGGCCACTCCAGCCCCTGATCAGCCTGGGACTGTGGTGACTGGACACCATGGTCCCAAAGCCAGCCACTACCATGATCTTAAGTGGGCTGCTGGCAAGGAGTGGCTTTTTGCCACTCCTTTTCTGGCTGGCTTTGGGCTGCCTTAGGGAGCCCCGGAGCAGCTTCCACTCAATCCAGGGGCATGCATCATCTGCATGTCGTGGCCCAAAGCCGGTGGTTTTTGCCTATCTGCTTGGGCCAATGAGAACTTTATTGACAGTTAACTTTCTTTTTACAAGAAGCAGCCACAGGAGGACTTTAAAATTGCCTATACAGATCTTCTTCCTATAAATCTATATCTTAAACATAGGAGTTCTGTGTGCATAGAAACCAATTCTGCATTGAAACCAGTTCATAACATTCTAGAGCTGAGTGGAATTTTGGCAGAAGCTCATGGACCTGGAATGAGGTGGCATGGGTAGCTCAAGTCCCTCCCAGACTACGGGGAAGGGCTGAGCTCTACCCTACCCCAGATCAGGCAAAACTGGACCAGCACATCTTTTATGTACCATATATACTCCACTATAAGTCGAGAGATTTATGCCCCAAAATGGATCCAAAATCAGGGATCAACTTATGGAAAGGTCAGTAGGTTACTACAGCTGATAAAGTTCATTAAAAAAAAGTGCCCACCTTCCTCTGTAGCCAAGTAAACAATCCCCATTTGAGTCCCGGTGCCGGCAGCCTCTCCTCTCTCCACGTGTGTGTGTGTGTGTGTGATCCTTCAGCCCTCCCTCGCAGCTGGAGCTAACAAGCAGCTACTGAGGGAAGGGAGAAGGATGCAGAGAGAGGGAGCATGCCCAAGCTTGGACCCCGTTTTGCAAACCATGGATCAGGAAATGCTGGGGTTAAAGGCAAAGCTGGGGTCCTCCTTTTTTTTTCCATGGAAACCATGGGTCTGGAAATGCTGGGGTTAAAGGCAAGCCTGGGGTCCTCCTTTTTCCCTCCAAGCCATGGGTCTGGAAATGCTGGGGTTAAAGGCAAAGCTGGGGTCCTCCTTTTTCCCTCCAAACCATGGGTCTGGAAATGCTGGGATTAAAGGCAAAGCTGGGGTCCTCCTTTTTTTCCCATGGAAGCCATGGGTCTGGAAATGCTGATGCAAAGAGGGGTGTGTGTGTGTATGCACCCAGACTTGTTTCCCCATGCTGATACTGTGACCCTTGAGAGAGGTTCAGAGAGAGAGATGTAGAGCGGGAAGCGCTTTGTTTCCCCCTTTAGATCTTTTGTAACATGCTCTTGACTTATCCACGGGTCATATCAAAATCCATGATTTCGGCCTCAAAAACTGCTTTCGACTTATACATGAGGTCGACTTACACATGAGTATATACAGTAGTTGATCCTCATAAGGAATTTGCAATCAGAAGTGTACTAAAGGGTCATACACATGGTAAAATAACTATTGCAGTTGACTGCCCTTCCCCAGAATAACAAAGGCTGTATGTAATGTGTCTCATATACAACTACACTTTGAACAGCTGGAGGGAACTTCTAAATACACATTGTGCTTATAAGAGGTTTAATATACAAGATTTAATACTGTCTGTATTGCATCCATCAGGAGCATAGTTTCACTCTCCCTCATGAGACTATGGGTAGCTTGCCATACTCCCACATGTGTGAGTCATAGAGACCATGAAGAAGAAAACCAGGTTGATTACCTATAACTGGTTTGTTGACTGGTCACCTGTGAACTCACACAACCCATCCATCTCCCCTCTCTTACTATGCCTTACTTTCTTGTTTATTGGCTGTTCTGACAGACATGGAACTGAGGGGGTTTGAGTGGGAGCTGTACTGAGCATATCCTGTATGGAGGGCTGGACGGGTCTTCAGTTGAAAAGATCTAGCTTTAGAAGTTTCTAAAGATGGTTTGCACAGGCATACAGAATCCAGTGTGTGTGAGTTCACAGATAACCACTCAGAGAACCACAGTTACAGATAAATAACCTGCTTTTTTCAACATTTGGGCTAATTTTAAAAAATGGAGCTATACATTAAATTGAAAACCTATCTAGTTTACCATTCTACACACAGTGGCCAGTCATTTATCTATGGTAAGCCCACTTACAGAATATGAATACTGTTTCTTCCTCAATTTTGTGCTCTAAAATGGCCAAAGATGGCCAGAAACAACAGGAAATATGCCACCAATGCTCACCTCAGGAGGTGAAACAATTTTTTAAAATTGTCAATGTGACTCCCCCCCCCCAAAAAAAGAAAGCCCCAGTAGTTGTCCACCCTTGCCATAGATCTTTTGGCTGCTCTTCAAGGAAGCCTGGAACAAAGGTAGGATAAATAATAGAAATGTGTCATTGTGTTATATTTATACCAAAAGGCAAAACCAACAACCAACCACCCCCAAAACAAAAACCCTACAGTAATATAGGTTTATATTGAAAAGGGGACATTTATTACATTTATGTTGATCCAGAGCTTTTATATTTATGTTATGACTGTGCTAAAAACACTTTATCAGAATTAAGTTGAAAATTTCCATCCATGTTTTCACTCTCCTCAACTCAATTCTGGTTTGAGTTTGGGAGAGAAGGAAACAGCTGCATGGATTTGGGAAGGAAACTCATTTCTTATCCACTCCACCCATTGAAAGGCAGTGAGGTTTTTTGTATGTTTCTTTTTAAAATCATTCACTGCCTTTCAATAGGTGAAGTGGATAAAAAATAAGTATACACATACATTAAGGATTTTCTTTCCTGCATCTTTTATGTGTGTTTCTTTTTAACCTCATTCACTGCCAGATACATAGGTTGGTAGGTAGGTATTTTGGGGAAATTACAGTCAGCAAAAATAACTCATAATCTCAGTGGGAAATATTTTTGAGAAACATACTGCTAAGTATTTACTGCTACTCTGGGGGGCCATCACTCTGCTGCCGTTCAGCTCCTCTTCCCTATCCCCCTTTTCTTCCAGTGATCTCCATGATTTCTTTCCATTTATAGAGGCACTTTTTTGAAAGACGAAAGAGAAAGACATCCTGAGACAAAATAGGAAAGAAAGGCCCTTTATAGTCAAAAGACATTCAGAACACCACACACATTCTTCTTTGTTATATAAAACCCCAAACCAAATGTCTATTCACATTAGTGGTAGTTTATGTGTGATGTTACTGGTAGGTGAAACCCTGCTAGGCCCTTCTTGCTTCTTATCTGTACTAGGATTACTAGGTATTAGCCTACCTAGGAGGGAATGGCAGTGATCCTACATCTCTGGATTGATGTTTGCAACACTAGCAGCAGTAAGATGAACACTGGAAGAAGATCGATAAGATTTAAATTCATTTATTACTAAAAATGATAATCATAGTCCAGATATGTACTAGAATAAAAAAAGATTCCTAGTTGCAATTATTGACAGACCTGAAGTTGAAATAATAATCAGGCATACATACGTGTGGTTCCTTAACTGGGTGTTAAGCACCTTTTGATCCCCAGTTGGACAGAATGGACTATGTTTTAACATTTATACTTCACTGAAATTCTCATTAATCTCCACTGCAAATGAGCAAACTAATTTAATAGAATCAGCTCTGTTCCTTTTTTTAAAAAATGAATTTTTAAAAGAACTTCAGAATTGGGCTTATCTATCCGAAACTGTAAAAAGAATTTTAATATAGCTGTCTTCTGTTTCTGGCCAAAAATACATTTCATAAAAGTTGAAAATGAATTATATTAACTAATTATAGCACTCCTCCCTCCCTCTTGTTCTTTGCTACTAGATGTATTTTATATTGCTTGCTGCTGCCACTGCTTACAAAAACTCCAGCTGGTAGGAATGGTGGGGAAAGTGGGGAAGAAAAAACTATGCTAACCCACCCCGTATTTTTCCTTGGAAAATGCCCTGAACATTTAAGTGAGAGAAAAAGAACTTTACGTTCCTGTTTATGTTTATCTTAACATAAAAGATTAAATGAACACAAGATCAGTGCATTAGTTCCAGTTTCTCACTGGAGAGGAATGTTTTCAGGCCTTCGTGGTTGGCTGATGTGGGTATTTTTTGTCCACCTTTGGGGCAGCATATGTATTTTTGTGTAATCAACAGAAATGGTGTGTGTGTGTGTGTGTCCGCACTAGCAAAATCAAGCAGTTTCACCCCGTTATGAGCTTCAGCTGTTTAGTAAATGAATGAGTTCAAAGTGGGGTGCAACTGGGACCAAACCGTGCTCCGGAGCTAAAAACCAGAGCCAAAAAACCCTATATACTTCACTTTAATGCAAAAAGTGTACATCATTGCTATGATGGATAAACATCACAATACAAGTGTGGGAATGCAAAAAAGCCCAGGAAGCATATGGAAGCAGTCCAGAGCATGCAACCTGGAACCAGTGAGATGCAGCCACCACTGCCATTGTTCACCATACTTTTTTCCATTTGAGCATATAGGCACCAGCTATATCATCAACCCATTGATGTGAAAGTACAACAAACACAGCAGGTCGACAATAATGCAATGCATGTAAATAAAAGTCCAACAGGGGGGCATGGGGTGAAAGGGGTGGAAAGTGAGCATGTATGGTGGGGGGGGGGGACTCCATGATTGTGCTTTGTCAGTGTGTCAGTGAAGTTGTTCCTACTTTCTTCTAGGCACATCAGCACTCCCTGTTCTGTCAGCCAGTGCTGGCATTGGAGTGTCCACTGGGTTTTGTACTACTGCTTTTTCCTTGTGTGATTCTGGAGTCTTCCGTGCTGGTGTCTCCTCTGCTGTGTTAGCCTCTTGTTGCCAGTTAGCAATGGTGTCCTGCCCCTGACTCTGTTTGTTGCCCACCACAGACTCTTGTGCTCCCATAGGCTTTACTGAGTCAAGTAACCACAAATTGAACATGAGCACAACATGAGTCAACAGTGTGATGCAGAAGCTAAAAAGAGGCAATGCGATTCTAGGCTGCATCAATAGAAGTATAGTGTTTAGATGAAGGAAAGTAATAGTCCACTCTATTCTACTTTGGTCGGGCCTCACTTGAAATACTGCATCCTGTTCTTGGCACCACAATTCAAAGGGATGTTGACAAGCTAGCATGTGTCCAGAGGAGGCAACCAAAATGATGAAGGGTCTGAAAATGGTGAAGGGTCTTGGATGCCTTAATAGGAGCAACTTAGGGAGCTGGGTACGTTTAGCCTGCAGAAGGTAAGGTTAAGAGGTGATAGCTCTGTTTAAATATTTGAAAGGATGCCATTCTAAGGATGGAGCAAGTTTGTTTTCTGCAGCTCTGGAGAATAGGACACAGAATAATGGATAAAAACTACAGGAAAAGAGATTCCACTTAAAAATTAGAAGAAACTTCCTGACAGTAAGATCTGTTGAACAGTGGAACACCCTCCCTCTGGGTGTGGTAGAGTCTCATTACAGTATTTGGAAGTTTTTAAACAGAGGCTGGATGGCCATCTGTTGGAAGTGCTTTGATGGTGTATTCCTGAATGTCTGGGGATTGGACATAATGGCCCTTGAGGTCTCTTTCAACTCTTATAATTTTAGATGGGTTGAGCACAGAGCTCAAGCAGATCAAAGAATACATTGGAAGTCCTTCTGGCTTCAAGGAACTGCTCCTGGACTTCCCTTAGAGTCCTCTTCCCCTGAGACCTCGGTACAGATTCCCTCAGCTTCTGTCCCCTTGGTCTCTCTTGGGTCTGGGCTATTAGCTTGAACTTGCAGCTCCTATGTTTCACTGGGCAAAGTAAGACTCATTGGCTCTATTGTCGGCTCTGCTGCCTCAACTCCTTCATCTCCCTTGGCTCCTCTATATCAGGTAGTGGCTGTTCAGCGACTATTTAGTGGATGAATTGGCACTGCAGTGTATTCACAGGTGGTGTGTTTGTGTGATGGTGCACATGCATGGTGCAGATGTGTTAAAAACAACAACGAAGCAGTCATACTTCAGCCACAGCATGAGAAGGCATGCAACTCATTAAAAAAGACAATAATGCTAGGAAAGGTAGAAGGCAGTAGAAAGCGAGGAAGACCACATGCTGGATGGCTAGACTCAATCAGGGAGGTCACAGGTTTGAACATAAAAGACCTGAGCAGAGAGGTTGAGAATAGAGAGGCTGTGAAATGTCTCATTCACAGGGGATACTATTAATTGAGGTGAACTCAAAGGCAGTCAATAACAACTTTTTTTAAAAAAAATCACACTTAAGACCTTAAAAGTTGTTCAAAATTGGGTCTTTCATGGCTCAGTTGTGTTTCAGTTGATAAAAAGTTGGCAAAATGAAGGTTAACATGAGTGGCAAAATCCTTACTTGTATCATGGCATTTCATGGGGAGCTAGGAAGCTACTCTACCACATGTTACTAAATATTGTGACTCATTTCATTTGAGGCAAACATTTCCACTTCTGGGGAAAATGCAGAAAAACTATGGGCTCTACTAGAAATAGAAGCAAATCCCGTAAAGAAATGATGATTTTCTCTTAAATTCGTTAAGAACTCAGTGACACTTGATAACACATTAAAGCAACCTTAATGGTATGAAAACAGTGGCATAAATATAAGACACATTTATCTGGGAGCAAGTCCCATTGAATATACTGGGATGTACTCCACAGTAGATATGTATTGGATTATATTGGGGGTTGTGGAAACAAGGGCCTGGTGACCAGTCATTTTGGCTTGGCTACCAAATTCAGCCAAAATTTTAAAATCCCTCTTTGTCAGATTATTATTTTTTTAAAAAAAACCACACCTTTTTTTGTTTGTGTATTCCTGTTTTCTGTCTTACTTTCTAGAATGGAATGTGATATGTTAAAGTACACCTGATAAAAAGTATGTTGGCTTTTGTAATTTATTTAGATTTAGCTTTTCCTTATTGCTTTGGTTCTGAATGGATGGTATGGATGCTGTCTTCCTGGTCCACTTTTTAAAAAGTGGGTATAAGTTTGTTTTAGTAACCTTTTAAGAAGTTATAAACCACATTTTCTTTACCACCATGATATTTTTTAATAGCAATATAGCATAAGAGTATTTAAAATCCAAATTATCACTCAAAAATATTTTGATCACTTTTCTCGGGAACTTTAACTTTGGATATTTTGGGAACATCAAAAGACTGTTCCCTGTTGCAATTTCTGGTGGCTCTGTTCTATACTAAATTGCATAGTACAGGTATTTGCATTGGCAGTTGTGTAATAAATCAGTCTTAATTTTGATAGCTGTTAGCATCTTAATTCAAACTTATTTTTAAAATAAATACAGGTTTTTAAATACAGGTTACATAAATTTACAGAAATGACCTCAAAATAGTCTTTTCATTAAAAAGAATTATTCCTGCAGCTTCCCATGTTACCAATACAGAGCTCAGTTGCTAATTGCTAGTATTAATTACTGTTCTCTCTTGCTGCAGCAGGATAAGTATGGAAAATGTACACGATTATAATTCTTTTCTTTTCAGTCATGAAACAACTTCAATACATCTAAACATTTAAAGTAAACTGTTTCAATTTAAAACCATAAATATTTAAAACCTGTATTTTAAGTATACAGCTAGATTATATTTTAATTTCTTGAAAAGGCTTGGGGGGGATCAGTATAGGAAGAAATTATGTAGGGCATTTTAACTTCTATAATTTCTATAATTATTATCCAGACATTATCCTCAGCTGCTAGTCCTAGCACACAGATGAACAGGGAGACATAATCTTCTCCAGGCCATAGCTTGCCTCATGTGTAGACTGATGTAATGCATTTCCCATGCCATTCCCTCTTACTGTTCACTTACCATTATTCTGCTGGCTGCAGTCCCTTAGCGTATCAGAACTGTAGGAAGGGTTGGGGATAGGGTTGTTCTTCAGTGCCACTTGGTATGTTGAATCAGTTCATTTCTCTTTTGTATCTGCATTATAGACAGTAGTTTACAGGTTTCTTAACAACCCATTCAGTGTTGTTTCTTTACTTTCAATGTTAAACACATCCCCAACAAGTCCCATGTATAAACCAGAAGAAGTGGATCAGGGCAAAAGGCTGGCTGCACAGGATTGGTGTTCAGTAAAACCAGCCGGGGAGCATAAGAAGAGAGGGAACATTGACCTGGTTGCCTGGCATTGCCTCCTCATTTGCCTACCAATTTTTGCCATATCTGAGTGGCTGTGTGACATTTTGACACCATCATGTTTGTAACATGCTGTTCATTGGCTTAGAACCTTTTTAAAAGAAAATGTGTGAAAGTGAAGGTATGGTTTTTGAAGGCCCTTCTTGTGACACCACCTTAGAGAGGATTTTTTTTTGCACTGCTGAGCAAGCCTAAAAAAATCATTATCACATTAGACCTAAAACCAGTGGTATGTGTGTGTTTGTTATTTATGTTTTTATATCACCTGTTAATAACTAAGTCCTCTAAGCAAAAGTCACCAACCTTATAATTTTACTATGGCTTACATATATTTTGTATCCATTAGATGCAAAGCTGCCATTCAGACCACTTACTGAATTTCACATTTATAAAATAATTTCCCAGTGCTCAAAATGTTTTTTAATGTCATTCTTCAGCAGTGATCAACACATGCTTCTTTTATAGAAACCTTGTATTTTTGTACTAAGACATTTAGCTATAGTTAAAAATTCTAACAATGCTACTTTTACAGAATGAAAAACACTGTAAAATTTTGTCTCTTTATCGATATATATTCTGCAATTAAAAACTGTTGCTTCGGTATGATAAATTTACTGTTCACTAGAGATGTTTTTTCTTGTTTAAAAGAAAAAAATATTAAAAGTACTTGAATGTAAATTATAAACTTCTAGTTTATGTACTAAATTAAATACCTGTATCATTTAGAGTAGACATAAAGCAGTTGTGATATAACAAGACTTTGCAAATGCTGGTGTTTAGAATAGCAAATTAGTCGCTGATGAAAGAGCTTGCTAAAAATAGTTACTATTAAGATGGCATATTTGCACTATGAGATTCACTAGGTAATTGATGGATCAGATTGTAAAACAAGGCTTTCTAGTATGTAAAGCACAGAAGTAGGGTTCCCTACTGTGCATCTACAGAGTATTAAATACCCCTGACCAACTTTTTCAAAAGGTGTTGGGGGAGAGAAGTTTTGTAATGAAACATGTGTTCTAAACATTATTGCTTAAATTGAAGAAATGCTCATCTTGGCACAACCAGCCCCTGGGTTAGTGTGATATTCTTTTCCTCTGCTAAGGGTTAATTAGTGTTCTTTCAGAATTTGGCCTATCAATCTCTACATTCACGTGATTCTGCTAGTGCTGGTTGTATAAAGCAGCCCAGTTAACAGGTGGGTGTGTCCAGCTGCTTAATTAGGCAGAATAAAAAGGTCTTTTGTCAAATAAGCATCTGTTGCTGGTGACACACCTGACAGCCACATTAGCCAAGCATGGATGGACTGAGGTTGGTCATATCTTTCCTATGGGCACATGCAGTTGGTATACATAAGTTGGAACTGGAACTGATGTATTAGATCTACATGCTGACTTCTTATATATTAGAACTAATAAAATTATTTTGCAATCTCTTGACTCTTCACAAACTATAGGAGAGGAAAGTGTGTGTGTTTGTATAGGACTCTCAATTTTAATTCTTCATCTCCCTCACCCCAAAAATAAATCTCTCATGCCTGCTAAGAGGGTTGAAAGGAGAGTTTTCCCATATAGTTGAGCCTTCCCTCCATCTTAAATACTTCTTTCCATCACATTCCATAGTTGGAAGAGATCACAGTCCAGTCCAACCCCCTGCCATGCATGAACTCATAATCAAAGCATCCTCAACAGAAGGCCATCCAGCCTCTGTTTAAAGACTTCCAAAGAAGGAGACTCCACCAGTCTCCAAGGGAGCATGTTTTACTGTCGAACAGCTCTCACTGTTAGGAAGCTCCCCCAAATGTTTATGTGGAATCTCTTTTCCTGTAGCTTGCATCCATTTTTTTCTGCGCCCTATTCTCTAGAGCAGCAGAACACAAGAGAAAAAGAAAAGAAAATATGAACGCTCTTGGATGCCTGTCTGTTTCACCCCATAATGAATACTAATTATACAACTTCTAGTTATATTTTTTACGGTATTAACAGCAGTTATGGAGATGGAGGTTTACCTCTTCAGTCTGGTTCTGTATGTGGGGTACATGAAATGCACATGTATTTATTCTCTCTCTCCCTCCCTCCCTCTCTCTTCCTGTTTCTTAACTTTGGCTTTTTCTAAGGGCAAAAACAGATGAGTTCAAATCTGGGAAGATGACATAGAGTTGAACAAGGAAAAGTCTGGCTGTAAATGCAAGGGATCGTTTTTTGATGAATTAAAAATTAATCTTAGCATTCTCTATAATTGCATACTGAAAGAAGAAGGCCCTCCCTCAA
The DNA here is from genome assembly GCF_019175285.1 of Sceloporus undulatus. NCBI lineage: Eukaryota > Metazoa > Chordata > Lepidosauria > Squamata > Phrynosomatidae > Sceloporus > Sceloporus undulatus. The sequence goes on from NC_056523.1 coordinate 241,127,216, forward strand.
TCCACCATCTTGAGGGAGAGGAAGGCAAGCCAGCTCCAACAGGCCTCCAAGGGAGAGCAGATCTGCTGGACTTTCCCCCTTCCCCACTGCTTTTCTCTTCTCCTTTTGTGTCTTGTCTTTTTTAGATTGTAAGCCAGAGGGCAGGAAATGTCTAAATGTCTAATTAACAAACTGTAAGCCACTCTGATAGCCTTGGCTGAAGAGCTGGGTATAAATAAAATAAGTAGTAGTAGTAGTAGTTGTACAGTGGGCCTTTGGTGTCTGTTGGGGTTTGGTTCCAGGACCCCCCTGTGGACACCAAAACCCATGGATACTCAAGTCCCATTAAATACAATGACATAGTAAAACAGTGACTCTTATATAAAATAGCAAAATAAAGGTTTGCTTTTAGGAATTTATATATTTTAAAATTATTTTCAAACTGTGGCTGCTTGAATCCATAGATAAAAAAATCCGTGGATATGGAGGGCTGACTGTATTTACTTTCTGCTGAAGCCTATACTTCTGAATATGCAGTAAAGTTATATTAAACCACAGTGTCATTCTAGTAAAAATGATTTTGAAATAGAGTCTTCCTCACTGGATATTTAAACTGTGCCTTAACTCATTAAAACTGAGAAGTGGATCGTTTACTTAAGAATCATTATTTAAATCACGACTGAAATCAAATCAACTCTGTATAATAAATGACCAAATCCCAGCTTTATGGCTCTGTACCTGATCACTTTGAGAGCAGAGTGGACAGACAGCCATACGTTAACCAGGCGGTCAGGTCTGCTCCTGCCTTGTTTGTAGGCAGTTGGCTTGATGGAAGTTAGAATCCTCTCAGGAGGGCTCTGAATGGAATTGCCCTCCTTTCTTGCTGATGTAGTTCTAGTTGTTTCATTCTTCATGATGGAACAAAGAGTGAGAACTCCTCAGAAGCATCCCCTCCCCATACATAGATGAGTCTGTGAGCAGAGCAGATAATAATCAGGACAGATCTTTTCCTGCCACACAGTTCTTCCCATAGACATCTGACTTGATGGAAATAATGCAGAAGAGAAGCAAAGGCTGGTTCAGTGCCCTAGCAGTGGGTGTGTTTTTCTTTGCTCGCTTCAAAGGAAAATATTTTTAAGGTTTCACCGCAGAAGGTATGAAGAGAGAAAAAGGGAAGAATGAGAAAATAGCAGTAAAACTAAGCACCAAATCACACTAGATCAAGAGTGGGGAAAGTACAGCCTGTGGGACTCATGCAGCTCCTTAGGGCTATTTTTGAGGCCTCCAAGATCCTCTGTCCCACCAAACGGGGAGGATATTTTCCTCCCCTCCCTTGCCCTGTAAGAGATGTGGAGGAGATTTTACCATATTTTAGCTCCCCCTGGAATTTATTATCTTTATTTGTATCCCACCTTTTCCCCAAGATTGGGACTTAAGGTGACTTATAAATTAAAATACTTACAAAATAAGTAAAACAAGATTGAAATAGTTAAACTATTCAACATATGAAAACAATTTAAAACATACAGTGAAAGCAGTACAGTGTAAAACAACTCAGTACCCTTTATTGTACATTTAAAATGGTACAATTTAACGTAGTACACCACCCTCTTACAGCCCATTCTTAAATGCCAATTTCAAACGCATGTCTGCATTGCTTGCTGATAGAAGGACTGCAAAGAGGGGCCCTTTATAGCTTCCCTCAGTGATGGAGTTTGAAGCCTTTGGGCTTTAAAAAACCAGGGAATAAACTGCCTGAAGCAGTCCAGAGAGGCAAAAACATGTTAAACTTGCCTTCCTACTCCTAGAGGTTAAAGGGATCATTTTGAGTAAATTGTAAAAGATTTTAAAAAATTAAAAGTTAAAGGGGAAAATAATATTCTCTCTCTCTCTCTCTCTCTCAATTAAAAAAACTTAATTTGTCTCTGGGACAGTGTGATGTAACTTGACAAGACACAGCATTCAGAGAACAAGTGATAACAATAATAGATCATGTTTCTTCCACAGTTTGGGGGATGCAGTGCTGCTTGGAGCAGGACTGTAAAATGGGTGGAGCAAAATGGTACTTCAAGGTATAATGGTACTTCAAATTTTAATTAGTTTTTAAAACTAAAACATAGTTTATGTTTTAAGAGAACAAGAGATGAAAAGTACAAAAAGAGCACAGCACTTAAATGTACATATGTTTAAATTTTATACAGAAACAACAATGCAGACGTCAGAGACTGGGTCGGACACAGGCTCGACAGTGACTTTACAGACTTCTGTAGCTGGCCAAGCAGCTGTGCCCACCCAGGTGGTACAACAGTTACCAGTCCAACAACAGGTAGGTGTTTGTCAGCTTTGAATAAAGTAAGGATATAAAATATCAAAAAACAAAGTTATTTTAGAGCCGTGCCAATTTAGTCCACCTACATAACAGGGTGGCAAAAATGTTTTGCTTTTACAGGTTATTCAACCTGTAACAGCTGCATGACAGAGGCACATATGTCATCCAGGGAATGGTTGCCCACATATTTCTCCATTTATTCAGGCTGCCTGCTTACCCTCTGTAGCCTCACCACCATGTCACCATCTGTTGCGTTATCTCAGGTTTCTCACTAGGTCTAATGCCATGGTTCAAATAATATGCACATTTTCTCACAAAGCAGTGTAACACTAAATGCCAAACCAGATGCCATTCATGAGACCTATTATTAGGTTGTAAATGCTGTTAATTCTGTAGAGAGGAAAAGTAAAATGTAGGTAAGTTTGTCTCTTTACCTACACCTGGTAATTAACAGCACTTCAGGGTAATGGGGCTCTGTGTGCTTATATTGGGCAAATGGTACAAGGGGAAATGGCTAAATGCCCTCACCAGGACTACCACATTTCTGTTCCTTAGTGCAGCAAGATGAGGTTGCTAATTAAGGGAAGAACACTCCCAATGCCCTAAGCCCAGATTTCTTCAAGAAAAATAAGAGCTTTTATATAATATAGAATTTGGAGTGAGATGGGATGAGACTCTACTCCCTAACTAATAGATCTGAAGATGGACAAAACAAGACAAAACTATGCTATTTAGGGACCATAGCTCAAGAGCAAAATAGCCAATATATTTAGCATACATTTTTAGAAGAGCTGCACCCTCAGGTGATGAAAAATGTTGCTTTCTCATAGCACACGATTTCTCCTTTATATTTTGCATTTACCAAGTTTTGTTTTGTGATTGGTCTTTGGAAGGCAAACACAGGCTTAATTTGGAAGACTGGTTATTGAGACATTTACCAAATATACTTGACTATAAGTGAAATGAATATCTCTTTGGATGGGTTATCAATGAAATACTTATTGGAAGATTGGAACCCACATATTACCAGGTTAATGGCCAATTTTCTGGTGGAGGCAACAAGATTATGGCTTAAATTTTATTTAACAATCCTGAAGTTTTATTGTAAATGCATGTTGTTTTTCTACGCGTAATAAAGGTTGACTGACTGACTGAGAAATTTATCTCACAAAATGGACTCCAAAATCTTGGGTAGACTTATACACGGGGCAATAAGGCAGTACAGTGGATCCATGGGGATCTGTTCTGGACCCCTCCTACAGATACCTAAAGCAGTGAGACCAACGGGGTTCCAAGGGAGTCAGGACCAGGGCTGGGACTTGGGTTTCAGAGCCCAGAGGCTGTGTCCTGGCTGCTAGGCTTGGGAACGGGGCTCCGAGGCTTAAACCTCAGCCCCAGCCTCAGCCTTGATCTGGTTGACTGGGTGGCAAACTTTGCCCCCACAGGCAAGCTGGGGAAGAAGCCATGGAGGAAGCAAGTAAGCAAGTAAGGAGGGGGAGAGGGAGGAGAGAAAGGAAGAAGGAGGAGGGACTTTTGTCCCCAATGATGGCACAGCTGCATGTGCTTTGTCATTGGAGACAATATGGGCTTGCCATCCGCGGATGCTCAAATCAGCGGATGGCAAATCCGTGTACTGTATAAGGAGGGCCCATTGTATATGCCGAAAATGGCAGGGATTTATGGATAGTGCAAGCATTTCAGACAACTAAATTATGCCAATTTTTCTTTTGAGAAGAAAGACTTCTTTATTTGAAAATGATTTCACCAAATGTAATTAAATTGAGCTTACAAACCTTAATTAATGTTAAACTAATTTGAGTTTTCAGAAATAGGTTTTGTGTAACATGCTTTTGGTAAGTTGATAGGCAGATCTAGGAACGGGTTCAGCCTGTGCTGGGTGGGGTTACACTTCCCTTGAAATCTCTGGTTTGTTGGGGATATTCCTGGATTGGGGATATTCCTGGATATTCCTGGTGGCCAGGATTTGGTTTGCATAGTTCAAGCTGTTATGTATGCCATATGTACCCATTCTTAAAGATATCAGATCATCTTGCCTTGATTACATCACATTTGGATTACTATAAGACATTCTTAAGTTGTTACTGCTTTGGAAACTTTTCAGAAACATCAATGGATAAAAAATGCTGCGGCTACAAGGTTACAAGGTGCATACAACTTCTATATTGCAAAAGCTTCACTGGCTACCAGTTCATTTCTAGGCACAATTCTAAGTGATGGCTATGGCCTATAAAGCCCTTTATGGCTTGGGTATAGCCTTGTGACAAAGTCACTGGGCAGACATGGCTTCTTGGCAGGGAAGGGAGGGACGGTCTGGTGGAGAAGGAGAGGATATAAAAGCAGCTGAGAGAGTTCTTGAGTAAGAATCACATAGGGAATCTGACTGAGCCTTATAGAGACTCAGACAGGGAATCTGACAAGCCAGTAGGGAGGGTGAAGAGAGAGCCAAAGGGTTTAAGGATTCTGACTAGGAAAGGAAGGAGCAAAACAGACCACCTCTTTGTGCTGGCTTTGTGCCAGCTTGGAGACAGAATGGCACCCTGAGAGACACCAGATTTAAGCTCCCTCTTAGAGGAGCAACTGTCTCCAAGCATCACCATTTGGATTCTGCCCAAGAGATAGGTTTGAAACCACTGGAATGCAGTGCCCCCCGATTCCCAACTCTCTCAAGCGTTTCAGAAGGATACCATGGTAGATGGTATTGAAGGCCACTGAGAGGTCCAAGAATACCAACAGGGTCACACGTCCTCTGTTGATACTCAGACGGAGATCATCAACTAAGGCAACCATAGCAGCCTCGACACATTATCCTGTCCTAAAGCCAGTTTGAAATGGATCTAGATTATCTGTTTCATCCAAGACTACTTGGAGTTGAATGGCAATGGCTCTCTATCACCTTGCTCAAAAATGGGAGACTGACCTATATTTGGTTTGTCCAGGGGTGTCAAGAGAAGGCTTCTTCAGAAGCGGCTTTACCACAGGCTGGAAATCGGCCTTCCTTGAAAGATGCGTTAATTATGTGTCTTAAAAGCATCGTTGTTACTTCTCCACCCTGGACAGCCGGCCATGAAGGGCAAGGATCGAGAGAGCAAGTTGTTTTTTTCACACTGCCAAGGAGCTTGTCCACTACCTCAGTACTCACAGAGTCAAATTGATCCAGTACTAAAATAGTGCATGGAGTTGCTGGATACCTCTCCTATCACTTCTGCAGTAATGCCAGCGTCCAGGTCAGCTCTTATCTGAGAGCTTTTATCTGCAAAATGGTTGTTCAATGCATAACAGCAGGGTTCTGGGTGGCAGGTATCTGAGTTAGATCCCTTACCACCCTGAACAGCTCTGCTGGATGAGACTTTGCAGACACAATATGTGCAGAGCAGAAAGATTTCTTTTGCATCATCTTCTTTTGCAAAAGAATCTTGACAGCAGTTTCTCTTTGACTACATCCATACTGCAGAAATAATACAGGTCAATACAACCTATAACTGCCATAGCTCAATGCTATGGAATTCTGGGACTTGTAGTTTGTTGTGGCATCATAGCTCTCTGACAGAGGAGGCTTAATAGCTCACAAAACTATCGTTTTGTGAGATATTTCATAGCATTGAAATATCCTAGAATTCCATAGCAATAAGCCATGGTAATTAAAGTGGTATTATCCTGGATTGTTTTTACAGTGTGGATGCAGCCTTTCAGTTTTGATACCACAGTAAACAAAGCTCACTGACAAAGGCCCCATACAGGCTGCCAAAATAAAGCTGCTTTGGGCCACTTTGGAGGTATGCTGTTTAAATGACACACACATCTTAAGAGCCCAGAAGCAGCGCCAAAGCTGTGCTCCAGTCCTTAGGACTGGATTGTGGCTTTTGTGCGGCTTCTGGACTCTTAGCATGCATGCATCATTTAAACAGCATACCTGCGAAGTGACCTGAAGCAGCTTTATTTTGGCCTGTCTGTATGGGGCCAAAGAAACTTTTACAAAGTATTTTTTATGGTCACCCAAGTCCTTTTTTTCCTCATCCTCTCTGCAGCTAGAAGGTTCATAGCAACATCAGCACTGGGAAGGCTTCACCACCCTCCTAGACATCTGATGTTGGGTTGCAGCAGTATGTCTGCAGTAAACAATGTCAATAAAGCTTGTGGAGGGAAAGTATGGGACTCTAGCTTTTCCTACTATTGCTGTGTGTGTCTGCCTACAACAGGAAAAGTGAACAACAGATACCTCTAGAAGAATATTTTGCAGAGCATGTGAAAACAGCAAAACAGAGAAAAAAGATAACAAAGAGCAGATAAGCCTACCTCACTGATTACCCCAGGAAGTGAAAAAAGCATACATCTGTAAGTTTGGCTACCAAAATTGAAATCATAAGAAAAGTGGAGACTGGTGAAAGAAAAAAGTCATCATTGGATGTACTTTGGATGCAGTGGCCCCTTAGAATGTTCAAAATGTTTTTATTTACTTATGCAAGGGTTACCTGAAGCAATTGTTTCATTTCACAGGTGCTGTGGTTAGTTTTGGATTCAAAGCTTGTTGAAACATGTTAAACTATGCTTCCTTTTTGTGATGTAGGAACCTATCCCTATTCTTTTCATATAATTTGTACCTCTGTTCCCAATTGTTTTCTTAAAGACATAATACCCAGTAACATATCAACTTTGTTAACTGAGATATAACTCTATCTCTGTCCACAGAGGTGAATATTGCAGCAACCTGTGTGAGAGGAAACATCCACTATCAACCTTTTAAGATAGACTTTCTGACATGTCCTCTGCTTTTGTTTAGTTGCTGCCATATGTTCTATGTTAGCTTGCTGGAATTGTGTACACTCCTCCTCAAAGCAAGCGCATTTATGTAAAACTAAGAATACTCTTAGTGAATACTCTTCAGAATACTCTTAGTGCAGAAATGGAAACAAAATGACATACCCACATTAGACAACTGGTTAGAAAAAGCAACTGATAACATAGAGATGGACAGATTAACAAAATGGATAAATGAGAAATCAATAGATTCAATAAAAACTGAATGGGAACCATTAGTAAATTACTGTAAGAAGAAATGGTCATAATAAAATACAGTAAGCAAAAATATCAAGAATGCTTGAAACAACTCAGATAGTAAAAGATATATCTATCACACTGAAGCTACCAGTAAATAATCTCCAAAAAGAAAAGAACATGGAAAAGTTAGGACTCTGGTTCCTTCTCCAGAGCGCCCTTTTCTGGCTTCCAGCTGTCTCCGAGAGACAGCTGGAGGCCAGGAAAAGGCAAGGAGGAGGAGGAGGAATGGGCATACATGTGCCTTTTCCGCCTTCTCCCTCGCCCCATGCCAAAAGAAATGGCCCAAAGTGCCACTTCCGGCACACCTGGCATAGGTTCGCCATCACTGTTACAGCACATTTCCTTCATCTTTTGTAGTTCTTGGAATCATCATTGAATACTGAATAAATCAGCAGTTATTAAGACCTTTTTTTTCTTTTTTGCTGTAACACGAATACAGTTATTTCTACTGCTCTTTCATTTAGTATTTCTTTCTGATATTCTGCTTTCCCTGTGGATTGAGATGGGGGTGATATTTGACAGTTTCCAATTGTGTTGTGTTTTTTCTTTTATCTGGCAGGGGAGGGGGGAGGGAGGATTCATGTTCATCTTTTCTCACCTATTTATCTTTCCCCTGCTGTTTATTGTACATTTTGTGTTTCTTGCCATCTTTTGTTTTGGATTAAGATTCTACATAAAGCTGTAGTCAGATTTATAACAGAAATACTTCACAGGCAAGTTGGAGTAGTAGAAATAAATTGATCTGATTGTATGGAAATTGTATTGCACAATATCTGGATTAACTATATGAGAAGATATCTTATATTTCACTAAAATTATGCATTTATTTTTCTAGTCAGGGTATATATATATATATATATATATATATATATCAGAGGAATAAATTGTCTTAAAGGCTTTTAAATATACTCGTATAGAAAAATAAAATAAATAGATGGAATATGATGATGACAGTTTTACACAATCCAATTAGAGTGCACAGACATGTAATTGAAAAGCACTTTAGCACTAGAATATTATTCTGTCTCTGAATTTGTGGATACAGAGTACACCGCCTCCACCTGGCATTTCTTGGAATGATGTACATTATTGGCTGTTAGCAGGCCAACTTCATATTTACTACTATTATCTTTAAGAATAACATTTGAATAGTAATAATCTTTTAGGGTAGTATTCATGTATAAATCTATGGTATGTAATAAAAATGTATATGAATTTCAAAGTGATTTTGTTTGCTGTGATTTTGAAAGCAAATCCCATGCAGCAGAATAATTAGAATAAATGATCGTATAAATCTGGTTTTTATTATTCAGTTTTTAACAATTCACAACACAGTTATTGCAAAAGACCATATATTTGTTGAAACATCTTGAAGGGGAACTGACCATTAACAAGGGGCAAAACACTCTTTAATAAATAAATTCATATGTATACCAAATTATGGTTTTGTAAGTGTAATTATAATTTGGCATTATGTAGAATTAACAAACAGACTTGTGAAATTGGCTGACAAAGTAGAATTTGAGACAAAGTCATGGTTTTCTCATTAATTATGTTTTCATGTGATTGGAAATGACAACCCATTGTTCCACCCACAAAAGTCACCTAATCTAGAAACTATAAATTTCTAAGTAGATATAAGCAATGGTTGGCATTTTGTTGAGATGCTGTGTCATCATAAACTGACTTAAGATAATGTAAAGTTGAATTTCGCCATTGCCCAACATTCATATTCTCAGGAAGAGAGTGGAGACATAGCTATGCCGTTGTAATAATTACAGTGGACCCTTGTTATACGCTGGGGTTTGGTTCCAAGCTCCCCCGTGAATAACAAAATCCGTGGATCCTCAAGTCTCATTAAATATAATGACATAGCAAAATGGTGTCCCTTATAAAAAATGGAAAATCAAGGTTTGATATTTGAAATTTATACTTTTTTTAAACATTTTCAAACCGTGTATGCTTGAATCCGTGTATAAAAAATCCATGTATAAGAAGGGCAGACTGTATGCAAAGAGCTAACAGTGTGCCTGTTGCATTATGAGTCCCTTTGCATTATTGGTTCCATTGCACAACAGGACATCATGCTCAATGTCCCAGTATGCATCACTGATGGCTGCATATCATGCCAGAGACACAGCTGCATCATCATAAAATTACATTTCATAGCACAAACTTGGCCAACAGATGAAAAAAGTGTGGCTTGGCTGCAAGCAGACCCCTTGTGTTAAGTTGTTTATTTTTAATGCTCCTAATTTCCTCCTGGAGTAAAGTTGGCAATTCTGGCATGTTTTCCCCATGTTTTAGACTTAGAAGAAGCCAATTTCCCCCCCCAATAGTTTCTGATGTAGCAGTTGATTCCAGATTACCTCCCATTGGGGAAAAAGTCTCCTGGACCTTAGAGAGAGCAAAACATAGATAAATTGTCTAACCACCCCCCCCCCCCGGAAATGAGAAGTATTGACAGGAAATCTTTTTTGTTTCCCCAGGATGTGCTGCCCTTCAAGTTCTCCTTGGGGTCCAAAGTGGTCCCGTAACTATATAAACTATATTTGATTGTCTGGAAGCAAAATATGACAACATTTGGAACCAACATAGTTTATTATTGTAAAACTTGGGCCTAGGCACAACTGTGAGAAGAAAATGTGCAACTTTCACGTATTCCAATCCAACAAATTTTGAATGGTCACAATTGATCACAATTGGTTTATTAGAGAAAGTCAGCTTGTCTGTGTCAGCATTTCACATAACTGTACCAGCTTTTAGAAGCATGTCAAGTTATATTGTTCAAAATATTTGGCATGTAACATTCTTCAAGAAATCGTAAATGTGATCTTAATGAACTGTAGAATTGGATGGATAGATAAGCTAGAGGAGTACTTAGGTGTTTGGCTAAATTAGATAAAACTGTACCACATTGATTACTAGCGTTTAATTATGGGAATATCTTGAAGGGGTAGAGATTCTACTACCCAAATTAATATGTATTTTATTTTTGAACTGCTGGTTTCTTAAAGTACCTTAAAGAGATGACATACTGTATGCTGTATTCTTAGAATTTATATGGGAAAGGAAGATACCAGAATCTGAATCAAAAACCATTAGAAAAAAGGTGTTGGGCTAACTTCTGAAAAAAGTACCTAATTTGTTAGCATGTTATTATGCAGCCCATTTAAAGGTGATCTATGTACACCATGGTAAGTAAATGGAGTATTTCTTTGGAAACACACAGATACCAAAGATACATACATTTTAGCAATTCATGTATTATTGCTATAAAGCCAGTTAGGCATAGGTTTTAAAATTTTCTCTCCATTATTTATTTATAACAATAATTTTACATTAGTTGGTGAGTCTCAAATTTGATTAGACATAATATTTATAGGCTTATGCAAGTGATGACTAACAAGACTTGCATTTCTGCTTCTGATATTATATACAAATTAGAAGAGGCCCTTGCAGCTGCAATGCAGTCAATTAAAGGCTTTCATAAATTCTAACGTGTGCAACAATACTATGAAATATAGATCTAACTACTTTTGAACAATTAATTTAGGAATAAAACAAGTAGAAAGGTTTGCTATCACACATTTACTTGTTCATTATAGATAGTATTTGTTTTTGTTTTTTTAAAGTTGTATTTTCAAAACTAGATTAGAGGGAGTGATTTCTATGTCATCAGAGGTGTGGAAGAAAATACTTTGATAGGGTTCAGCCTATTCACCTTATAGCAATATGAAAGAGAATTATTGTTAATACTACCTGACACATGATTGAGCTTGTGAGAACTGTGAGGACAAAGTTGGTGATGTTCATAATTTTAATCATATTGGCTTCTACTATTTTGAAGTTTGGGGGTGTTGGATCTTTTCATGGTGGATGAGCTCTAAGTTCTCTAGGGTAAAATTCTCTATCTAAACCTGCTTGCGTCAGACTTCCAACTTGATTGGGGGCCAGGAAGTCAATGCACAGAGAGCAGTGATGTCAATAGTATTGGTGTCACCCGTTGCGGTAACTCATGGTGTCACCTCTCCCATTGACCTCCTCCTATTTCATACCATACAGAATCCTTAGTAATCCTTTTTTACACTAATATTACTTGTAAATTGTAATTCCTATATATCGCTGAATGTAATGCTATTAGCTGTGAAATAACAACTAGCAAAATTAAAATTATACCTTCAAATTACAATATCATACACGAAACCTAAATGTATTTACATATACAAAATAAAATTTGTTTAAAATTTGATATTTTTAAAGAAAAAGTTAAAAGAATATTTTTTTAAAAATGCAATTAAAAAAAATAAAATTTGAAATTTGAATTTTAAAAAATTCCGGCGCCTCTCCTTTCTTGTCCCACTGAGCTTCACTCCACTCCTACCATCTCTTAAAGCATTTTAAAGGGAAGCAGGTGAATGCCACAGCCTGTTTCTGCCAAAAGGTAGGTGTTTGAGGAGCAGTGGTTTCACACACTCCCCCCCCCTTTTTTTTAGGGTGTCACCTGGTGCTATCTACACATCCCTAGTGATGCCACTGACAGAGTTGTTCAGCCAAATCTCAAAGCAGTCTTTGGTACTTCTGAACTGGCAGGTCAGACTAAGGCCCGAAACAGAAGGACATAAAATGCTGGCTTCTGAGCAACTTGGAGGCGTGACGTTGCCCGTCTGTTCCACCTCTAAGTCTAGGAAGCTTTGTTTTGTGCTGGCTCTAGAATGCATCTTATAACTACCGTTCCATCGATCTTTGGCTTACGAAGTTTTCGGGGTAGTTTAATTCTGTCCCCATGGTATTTAATAGATATGGTCTTCCAGAGCTTTCATTAATATTGTCATCAGTATGGAGATGGCACCCGACTCTAGCTCTTTATTCCTTCACTATACCTGTTAAATCATGTCATGTTTAGGCTACTGCAATGTTGTGTAAGTAGGACTGTTTTTAGATAGGGTTCAGAGACTATGGCCTGGTACAAATGGGTGGGAAGGGCTGTCCTGGCGCTGATTCTACGCACACTCCCAAGCCCTAGTCTGTATGGAAGCCGCCATGATGGCGGCCTCCCATCCACACGGGGGCCACCATGATGAAGCAAGCATGGTGCGCGTATGGACATTGCAGCGCTGTTCTCACATTATTGACATGTGCCAGTGGCACATTTGTTGTGTCAGCCATGCGCACCTAAAAGAACCCGTTTTTCCACGTTCTTTTTGGTGCAGAGGGACGCCGCGCGGTTTGCCTGCTGTGCCATCCCTCAGGAGCAAAAACGGGTGGCTCCAGCCCACTTTTTGGGGAAGTTCTGTCGAGCCCCTGTATCTGATGCACCTGTTGTTTTTAGCACATAACACTACTTTTATTCAGTCTGCACTTGTTCCCATTGTATGTGCAAGCCTAATATTCAGTTCTTAACAGTTTAGATTCAGTATAGTTGAAAGATCACCAGATACTGCATAATCTTGTCTGACTTTGACATCACCTGTAAGGATCTCCTCCACATTCTAGCGTTGTTAAAATTGTGTTTTTTTATTGTTGTTGGTGGGCTTTTTCAGCTGTTGCCTTGACTTTGGGGTCACTCTTTTAAAGAAGTCCTTCAATTTGAAATGATCTCTACCTTCCAAACAAATTAGTTAATTTTTGTTTATCATTTTATGGCAGTTCTGCACCTGCTTTAAATTTTTTTGTGCGTGTAGAGGAAGGGAGGATGACATTGTTTTGTTGTATTTTCATAATTATAATGGTGTGATTGTATTTTACTGCATAAATCTGTCCTAGATAATCCTATCTGTCTTTTCACATCAGTTTTTGAGGATCTGCTCAACAAACCTAAATAGCAGTAGAAACCTTCAAACTATATGAAGGCAGTTTAGAGATTAATAAGGGGAAACAGGTTGAAGTGTAATCCAGAGAGGACAGAAGTACTGTGAGCAGGGAAATCTGCTGAGCCTGATAGAGAAATGGGGTTGAACCCTGGCCCTAAAGAGCTAGATAAGTCAGCAGGCATGCAAAGCTTATGTAGGTACAGGAGGCATCAGTGGCCAAGAAAAACCTGATGTTACCTCATTAACACATTATTTTATTTATTTATTTACAGCATTTATACCCCACCCTTCAGTCCTAAAGGCTCTCAGAGCGGCTTACAATTATTATTTTAATCAGACGGTCAGGTTAGATCCAGATTAAATTACTGTAATGATAATAATGATGATTATGATAATAATAATAATTTATTTATCTATATCCCGCCTCTCCAATTGGATCAAGGTGGCTTACAACATTAAAACAGCATTAAAATACATTAAAATACAAAATAATAATTAATATCATTAAAACCCTATAACCCATGGACCCACCCACCCTCAAATTCAAAATGGCGATTCAAATAAATAGCAATAAACAAGATCAAGCAGATGAACAGTTGATGGAGCTGTCAAATTAATCTGGGAAGGCCTGCTGGAAGAGATCTGTCTTGACCGCCTTTTTGAAGCAGTCAAGATTAGTGATATTCTGGATCTCCTCCGGCAGGTCATTCCATAGTTTAGAGGCAACAGAAGAAAAGGTCAACTGAGAGACTGTAATAAGACTATTGGTGGCAACAAGTTTTTATCCAAGGATCTAAGCATGCGGGGCGGATTATATGGGCAAAGGTGCTCCCGTAGGTAGGCTGGGCCCAAGCCATGAAAAGTTTTAAAGGTCATAACCAACACCTTGTACGGTGCCCGGAAACTAATGGGTAGCCAGTGGAGGAATTTCAAAACAGGTGTTATATGGTCACTCCTAGAGCTCCCAGTGACCAATCTGGCTGCCATGTTTTGAACTAGTTGAAGCTTCTTGACTAGGCAGAACAGTAGCCCTGTGTAGAGAGCATTACAGAAATCAAGCTGTGAGGTTACCAGTACATGCACCACCATTTTTAGGTCCCCAGACTCTGGAAAAGGGCGCAGTTGGCATATCAGCCAAAGCTATAACAGTTTTCACCTAATCTAAGGCAGTCTGGAAACAACCATTGATATAGAGTGCAGCAGCTACATAGCAGGGATTAGGAATAAGACATTTCTATCATGTCTCCCCTATTCTGTGCCAGATATTGGATGCCTGTTTGTTTGCTGGCCCGATTTAATGGGCTGATATTAAGGCCCTAAATGGTTTGAACTAGGTTTTTTTCAGGTTAATAAAATGTCAGAATTCAATCATGGTTTTTGCCTACCAACTGCTCAGAGGCAAGGACTTGTGAGACCAGCATGTCAGTTAGTCTCACTTTTCTCACATCTGTATGAGCCTCTCAAAGCTTAAGCTCAACATCTGAGATCCTGATATCTTGTCCTTGCATAGGATATTTGAAATGGAGGTGAGTGCTAGGCATAATGTCTTTTCTGTGGAGGTAACATAATGTCATTCCCCAGAACGTGCACATGCTTCCCTCCATTTCTGACTTTCAGGAAAATTCTAAAATTTACTGTATATACTCATGTATAAGTCTAGAAATTTTAGTGTGAAAATTGATTCAAAACAGCTGGTTCAACTAGTCCATAGGTCAATATAAGTAGTGTACCTTAACTCTTATCAAAATAGGAACCATCTCCTTCTGAATAGATTGGCAAAAGGAGACAGCTTAGTCATCCCGGAAAAAGCTAAATAAAAGAAGCACTAACTCTCTCTGCTGTGGCACTGCTTCTGGTCTTTTTGAATGCCTGGGCAGGAAAATAGCAAAGTTCTTTGGCATCATTTTCCTTTGCTTCATCCTTTGCATCATTTGTTACATATCTCTAAGTTATTATATTTGTCTTATCCATAATTTTGGCCTCAAAGCCTGCCCTCGTTTCCCAGCAGACAGGGTCCTAACCTCCTATATTCTGGTTAAGAAAAATTCTTAATCAGAAACAAACAAACAGCCTCCTCTCCATCCCAGGAGAAACCCTCCCTTCCCCCATGAGTGTTTTAAAACAATATAATCAGGTTTTTCTGCTAAGTGGTTGCTTCAAATCCCATTCAGACAACCTATAGAGCCCTGAACGATCTGCCACAAATAACAACACAATTACCTTCTTACCTTGTCTAGATAGTTACTTTTTAAATAAGAATGCCTGCTGATGGGCTTGCCATTCAACTAGTCCCTGGCTTGATAGACCCATTGTGACAAGGTCTATATGATGAATTGGGCTCAAGGCCATGAAGGTTCATGCTGCCAATATCTTTCTTTTAATGGTCTCAGGGTGCTACAAGATTCCTTTGCATACTGTTGGGCATGCTTTGATTGTGATTTCCTGCATGGCAGGGGGTTGGACATAATGGCCCTTGTGGTCTCTTCTAACTCCATGATTCTATGATTCTGTTGTTATAAGGTTGGCTGCTGTGTGGGTGAGTGTCTTATCCTTGACTGGGTTTTCATGGCAAGGTCTGGTCCAAACAACATGATTGTCTACTGCCTTCTGAGGCTGGAAAAATGGACTTCCTAGTGCCTATGCCTTGATTTCTGCTAGCACAAGTCCTCAGATTTAATATACCATACAGCTCCATATAGGGACTTACACCAGCCACCTATGCCCACAGCGTGTGTGTGTGTGTGTGTGTGTGTGTGTGTGTGTGTATTCCAAAACAAACAACAAAACAACAACACCAAACTGTGATTTTACTATTTTATATAAGAGACTCCATTTTACTATGCTATTATATTTTATGTGACTTGAGCTTCCATGGATTTGGTATCCATGCAAAGTCCTGAATCCAACTCCAGTACATACTGGGGGCCCACTATACTATTTAAAATTTAGGTTTGTTTTCCTTTGACAGATCCTTTTTGTGGAGAAAATTCTCTCCTCAAAATTAGATACCAGAGGGTTTTACTTGCCAAGTCTTCTGTCTCCATTTCATGACTCCTTAATCAGCAATTCATTCAGCCGGGAGCCCCTCAGCCTTCCTATAGGTTGATGATAGTCTGCTACATGGAGTTGGGCAATTTTTTAAGCCTCTAGACAAGTTCATCCTCAGATGAAGCCAGACTTAATTCTGACGACAGGACCTGTTAACACAGAGTTCATCCACGCTTCTGCATGGACTCACCAATGTCTGCGAGATAAAGGTTAATCCAGTAGGTTGCCATAATTGTCCACTTTTACCAGGGACAAAATGTAGGACAAATTCAAGACCAAACTGTAGGGCAACTGCAGGACAAAACTCAGCTCAAAATGTAGGACATTTAAGGTCCACCATTTTTCTTCAATGTCCTACATTTTGGGCTGAGTTTTGTCCTGCAGTTGTCCTACAGTTTGGTCTTGAATTTGTTCCACATTTTGTCCCTGGTAAAAGTGGACAATTATGGCAACCCACGGTGCACAGATGTTCCAGTAAAGAACTGCACATTGTTGTGAAATATTAGTTGGTAGTCAGACATTAACATTCCTCTTTCAGAGTGGTAAGTCTTCATTGCTACAAATTAAATCACCTTAATATCACCTTCATTGCTATAACCATAGGTCCAGATTAGATCAGGTTCTATTCTGATTGATCACATAATCCACCATAATCCACCTTTTAGACAAGTTCTCATCGACTGCTTCAGGTTTTCAGTGGCTGACCTGCTACAGTCCATCCAAGATCGGTTCAACTTATAGTTGAGTATATTCAGTAAGTTTGATATACAGTGTTTGTAAAGAAGGTTCTGTATGCTGTTGCTTTTTTAATTGTTACATCTTATTTTTATTATTTGTGTATTCCATCTTGATTTTATGGTTTTATGTATTTTGTATTTTTAATTAATTGTAATATGCTTTGTAAGAGATTTTACTGATAGTAGCAATATAATGTTCAGGTAGAAAACCTGCTTTATAAAGCACCTGATTCTTTGATTTGCAGGTTCAGCAAGTACAAACTGTACAACAAGTACAGCATGTATACCCAGCCCAGGTGCAGTATGTGGAGGGAAGTGATACTGTCTATACAAATGGAGCTATGTAAGTTCATTTTTGCCATTTCCATCCTAACAGTATACATGGTTATAAGCATCTTTCTGTAAATTCTATTGTGCTGCTTTTAGAAAGCTGTGAAAAGCATTTTATCTAAAATCGTTTAGAATTAAAGTTTTTTCATTATTGCAAATTAAAGTATTTGGTTTTGTAGCAGCAGTTGATATGATTTTTATGAGATATAAGAATGGAAATAAATTAGTTGGAGTATTATTGATAATATTTCCTCATGTGATTGAAAATAAAAATATCTACACTATGATCATTTTGAAGTCGCTAATCCTGTATTAATGTCAACATTTTTAAGTATTATTACTTCATAGTGGGGATGTAGTTCATATAGTTTCCTAATAAATAATCTGAAGTTGCAGTCCCAGACACACCTGCTGTTAATCCAGTTTAATTTATTGGCCTTTATGTCTGAGTAAACATATTTGGGTTTACGATGTTAACTGCTGGGATTGAGGAATCCCATATTGTAAACTGTATATGTTTTAAAGCTTGTTCAATAAGTTTCTTTAAAAAAAGAATATACTGTTCATACTTTACTTCTGTAGGATAGAAAAAAGGTTTTCCTGTGTACACATTTCTGTCTTGTCCTGATCATCTAGTTGAGTGGACAAGTGAGGGACAACTATTAAATATAAATCCTGTAATATATACAATTGAGAGAGTTTTCCTACATGTGGGCATATTGTGGTATTCTGTTTTGTAGTGTACAGCCACCACCTAGTCTTGACCCTTCTCTTTTCCCATAGGCACTTGATTGCTACATCTGGATCCTTGATCCTAAGGAATCCAGTTCCAAGTAATCTAGTTTTGGTGTATACTTTGTTCTGCTTGTTGCCTGGTCTCAGACATGAACAGATATACCTCACCTAACAAAGAAAGCTTCCTTTTATGAAGGCCTTTAATTCATGACCAGCCGCCTCTTTCCCTGCTTGTCCTCTTTCTGGCTGGAAGATTTTTAGCAGCATCAGTATTAGGAGGAAGATGAAGAAGGCTGGAAAAATACAGGCTTTCAGCCCTAGGCTACAGCAGTATGTTTGCAGAAAACAAAGCAATAAAGCTTGATCTGGGAAGGAATGGGATTCCACTCTAGCTGATCTTAATTGTAGCTGTGTGTGCCTGTCTACAACAGGCAAGGTAAACAACAGCTGCCTCTAAATCCCTTACTGAGCATGATAGAACAGCAAAACACAGAGAACAAGGAAGAGCAGATAAGCCTACCTCTCATGGTGGCAGCCGAAGCAGTGTTGTGTGCGAAAATAAAAGCCAAGGATGTAAAAGAAGCAGCAACCGAGTGGCAAGCCAGCCAGCCAGCCTTCCTTTTATTCTTGATTGTGAGGATGCAGTGCCTGCCACCAACAGATTCTCATGGCTTCAAGAAGCTGGGCCCCTCATGCCTTTTTTGGCCGAGAAGCACAAACAGGAGGAAGAGGAGGAAGTAGGTAGCCAGGCGCAGCTGAGGCAGATGGTGTTGGCCAGCTGGTTACTGTGCAAAGCGGGCGATAGCGAGGGGGCAGCCCCTGTCCACTACCCTACAATGGGGGAGGATGGAAGGGTGCACAGGAAAGAGGAGGGAGAAGCTAAGCAATGGCATCGCTTCCCTCCCTCCCTGACTCCTTCCCTCACCACCTCGCATGAGGAAAAAGCAAGGAAATGTGCAAACACTGCTGGTGGCAGGCATGGATCACAGCTAAGTGAAACTGTATGTTCTTTCTGTGAATATACTGTATGTACATGCAGCCAAAAATATCTTTGTGTAGTTGTATGTATTGTATAATTTACATTCAGGTTTCATCTTTTTGAATACATGGAAAAATATGTGCGGAAATACAATACCAAATTGCCCTTTGTAAATCCTTATGGATGAAATCTATTCTTTTTAACTCTCTTTCCTTTCTGAAACATTTGCTGTTTGCTTCTGATGGTGACTATGGAGGTTCTGTGGTTGACTGGGTCTTGATAGTACGACAGATATTGTTTTTCATACATTGTAGATGAAGCCCATGATAGGATAAAACTGATGGTTCAAGAAAAAGTTTTTTTGTTTTATGAGCTGTCAGATCCATATACATGGTTCTGTCATGATGATATCATGTAATTATGATATGATGGTAAGATGACATGGTGATATAGCATTATGATAGATGCTGGTTTATTGAGAAGAGAATAGGAAGCCAAGCTTGGGAAACAACAGGAGGGGCAAATGGCTGGAGGTGAGAGAGATTTGTGGTGTTATGATTCTGTTGTTCCTGCAAGCAGATCGGGGCTGTAAACTAGGGGTACTCTCCTTCCTTAAGTGCGATTGAATGATAATGCAGGAAAGGAAAGGAGAAACATGAAAGGTCACTTTGATACAGATCAAACGTTTGGGATCATAGCCAGGGAGGGGAACTGGATGATGGGAATGCTTAAGTATGATCTGCGGGGAAATTTTTCTATTCCGACACAAACCCTGGACAGAGGAACTTCTGTCTCAATTCCTAGAATAAAATCTTTTGTTTAAATCACAGTAAGATGTTCTCTTGATTACTGGGAACTGAGAGGCTGAATAGACCACCTTTATATGCTGGCCTCGAGGCAGAGTGGGGCCATGACATCTGCATGACGCATGCCCTGATGCTGCCCTGATGCTGGCATCATGCCATGTTCCTGACCTCATGATGGGCGGTGTCCAAATGATGCATGCCTAAACAAGTGCTGGAAAGTGCCACCGCAGCGGCAAAGGCGCCCTTTTTCTGGCTCCAAAAGGAGCAGTATTTTGCCATTCTTTTTAGGGCCAGAAAAACGCCAGATCAGGGCTGCGACATGTAATTGCCGCAGTCCTGATCTGGTGAGGAAAGGGGCAGTCTGTTTAGCCCCTGAGTCCATTGATCCTGACAGTAGCTGATGTCCTGTGACACACAATATAACTATTAAGGACTTTGAAAATGAGTATAGGTGATAACTATCGAGGCTAGGCATTTTAAATGAAGAGATAGCAAGGCGTTTCTTTATAGTACAGTGTTACTTACTGCAATATAGTGTGCTATATAAACATGCATTAAGGGAGAGAATCGTAGTCATGTGCCAATAAGATGTTCATGTGTGAATCCTTAGGAAGTGAAGACTTGATAGCAGTTAGAAAATATATTCAGTGCTTTGTATTCATCACAGAGCTCTGAATTTACAGAACACTGATCTGTGAAATTCTGAAGCACAAAGAATGGCTCCTGACTGTGTTGTCTCTACAGTACACTTGTTTCTTATCCACAGAAATAAATCCTGTTTCTAATGGCATTTCTGGAAATGATGGGCACAGAAGTGCTGCCAAATTTGGAGTTATGTGTCAAGTTATTTTTTCCCCTCTCCTGTGTAGTAATTTTCAATATATTGATTATAAATTACAGGCACAACCCAGAATAACGCACAGCTGGAAACTACTACTTTATTGTTTACATTCTCAGTTTATCTGCAAGTCACACCATTAAGTTACATCTACTTCATTCTCTGTGAGGCCGAAGACACAATCCACAACACATGGGCTAATCCCTCGTCCCAAACAGTTCAGGCAGGATTTCAAAATTCTAAACTGTAACTGTCACCTCCAAACCCTCTCTCCTTGGTTTTCGTTTTCTAGCCTTCACAACTGATTCAACAACTTCAGTCTAAACTTTTGTTGTTTACTTGACCTTTTCTTTTCTTTCTTTTCTTTCTTTTTTCTTTTTTGGTCTCTGGGTGTGGGTGGGTTGTGTTATCACCCTCACAAGAATGACCATTCTTGGTAAGTGTCAACACTCAGCTTCTTGAGACTATCCTTCTGAAAGTACTACTGCTAAATAATTTAACAATATATCTTCCAACTGTCCCGATTTGGTCAGGACAGTTCTGATTAAATCTTTGTCATCCTATTTTTTAAGATGGCTTTAAAATGTCCCCATTTCTCTCTCCTCTTCCCACTTTCCTCCTTTGTTCTCTTTTGCTCCTTTGCCCTTGGCTTGCAGTTTTTGCTGTCTTGACTGTAAATTACTGTGTAGAAAGTCTATACTATTTCTTGTTTTCAAATTTAAAAAGCTGCTTATACTCATAAAAACGTCTGTGAAATTAAACAGATTTTTTGTTAATTCTCTCCATCCCTAAAATTTTTGCTACAATGATACACACAATTTTCTGGGAACAAATATGTTGTATACATTTGGGCTAACGTCTGAGAAAGTATGTGCATGTCTAGATATTCCCCTGTTCTTCTTTGTGGTCTCTGTGCCTTGCACTATAGGGTTTTGCACCTGCGCAGAGTCCCCGTTCAGAAGCTGAAAAGCTGAGCAGATTGGCGGGAGGCCCTGCCCACCTCTGTGTACTGAGCATGCCCAGTCCTGCCAATCTAGCTCCACCTGCAATTCTCTTTTGTCCATTGCAGGAGGTTCCTTCTGCAACCTCACAAGACAAGGCCTGACGTCTCAGGTGACCCGTGACGCCAAGAAGTCAAAGAAAAAACACAAGTCTAAGGCATCTCTTCCGCCTACCACTATTTCGGCCTCAATGTCTACTTCGATGTTCACATCGGTCTCGATGACTGTCCTTGGATCCTATTATGGCTTTTTTGCTACTTGCAACCGATACCATGGCCGGCTATTTCGGCCTCAATGTCTACTTCGATGTTTCACATCGGTCTCGATGGCAGCAACTGCCTTGGAGTCTATTATGGCTTTTTTGCTACTGGCACCGATACCATTGCGGCCATTGCAAACTCCTATCCTTGCTATCATTCCCATTGTGTCTTCGATGTCGATGTCTCAGTCTCTGCCTCCCCTGCTGTCACACAGGTTCCTCAGTTTTGTTACTCTCCCCCCATCCCTCAATCTACCGAGGAATTGGCTATGACACAGAAATGTCAATCAGCTTCACCTTCTCCTTGTTATTGCAATCACCTCAGGAAAGAAGTTGAAGAACACGTACTTCAATCCCCGAATGAGGATATTCAGCTCTTCTTGGATGTGATTAGAGAATGGCTCAGGCTATAGGCTTAAGGTTGAGATCGCTCCTAAGCCAGCAAGAGATCCCGTTTTTTCAGGTCGTGATACCCTTGCATTTTCACCAGCTGTCATTTCCTTTTTGGCCTCATTGTCTGTCATGAACCTTCTTGCTGAAGCCTTCACTGTACCACCTGCATCAAGGAAGCTTAAAAGGCCTCTAGAAGGTTCATCCGACACAGCACCCTATCTCTTCACTCGTCCTACTCCTAACTCCTTGGTGGTTGAGTCTATCTCCAAATCTTCTGGCAAGACCCATTCTGCTGCAGTAGACAAGCAAGGTAGACACCTTGACAATTTTGGACGGGGCTTCTATGCTTTGTTGCCCTTTTTGGCTAAGGTGGGTGACATACAGCTTGAATGGGCATCTACCAAAATTTTTTATGGGATAAAATGGCTGCTTTCATCCCCTTCCTACTGGAAGAACAAAAGGCGACTGCCCTTGACTTTTACACTGAGGCTTTTCTGTAGTCAACCAACAGATCCACTCAGCTAGACATTCTGGGGACTGTGCGGCCAAAGTGATGTCAGGTGCAGTTGCGCTCCATCACTATGCTTGGCTCAGATTTACTGATCTCACTGATGAGGCTAAGAACGTATGAGGATTTGCCTTTTGAAGGGGATGGCCTTTTTGCGGCTAAGATGATGAGTCTCTGGACAGATTGGCCAAGGCAAGCCTTACAGGCAAGAGGTTGGGTGTCACTGGTCAGGAGCAACAATACTGGAAAACAACAGTGGCGCCCCTGGCCTGCCTCTTCTCCAACTACTCCAGGCCTCGATCTGTGAACTCTACGCAATACACTGGCTCTTCTCAGTACCCTCAAAGGCCCTACCGCATCACTATCCCAACAAAACAACACCTCCTAGAAGTCTTCATCCTCCAAATCCCATTTTTGATGGATCATAATAATAATAATAATACTAATAATAATAATAATAAAATAATAATAATAATAATAATAATGTCTTAATGACAAATACATGACTTAGGCCTGTTACAGACAGCCAAAATAAAGCTGCTTCGAGTCACAATGGAGGTATGGTGTTTCAAGATGCATGCATCTAAGAGTCCAGAAGCCACATCAAAGCCACTCCAGTCTGGAGTGTGGCTTTGGTGCGACTTTTGGACTCTAGGACCATGCATCATTGAAACACCATACCTCCATTGTGACTCGAAGCAGCTTATTTGGCTGTCGTTAACAGCCTTAATTTCTATTCCACTTTTTCTTGCAAAATCAAAGCGATACAAACAAAGCATAGATACAAAGTATGCTCCCACCAAATAAAAACTTAACACTGACATAAATAATAAGAAAAAATAATAATGCAGAATAAGTATATAAAACAGCGAACATGCTCAAAATTAACAAACATAGCAATGCAACTAAAACCAACATGCCTTAATAAAGAGTTTAAGATATCACATAACAGATTTACGAACCAATTCTATTTCTTCCTGGCAGCAAAAATACAGTACAAGGCAAATTACAAAACAGCAACAGCAACAAGATACAGTCCCATAGACTTCCTCAAGCATTAACTTATAATAATAATAATGATAATAATAATAATAATAATAACATTCCTTTTAGTTTAAAATAAATTAAACAGTTAAAACAGTTCAAAACCCAGTCAGATGCCACACTCCATCTCCGTGTCCGCCTCCCTCTCAGAAGACTTCTGCAGGGATGTAGAAGTGCTGGGGTGGTGGTAATTGGAGCCAATGTTTGTAAAATGCCGCTCCCCATCTCCACCTCCCTCACAGCAAGTTTCAGGGGGACTGAGTTGGTACTGGGCAGGGGGCAGGCTCCAGTCCGGTTTTCCTCTCAGGCTGGTGGCCTCTGCTCTCCTCTTGGGCTTCTCCCTTCAGCTGCTGCTGGTAGTATTGGAGAAAAGCAGGGAGGGGTAGGTCTTTATGGCCTCTGCTCTCCTCCTGGGTTTCTCCCTTCAGCTGCTGCCGGTGGTGTTGGGGAAAAGCAAGGAGGGGTGGGTCTTTATCTGTGGGGACAACAACATCATCTTGTCCAATTTCTCCAAACTTTCCACTGCCATCACATCATTTTTCCAGAATTCGTCACTTTTACAACAACTGGCTTCGAATCACCACAGATACCTGGATACTTACCATTTTACATCTGGGTTACACCATAGAGCTTGCAAGTACTCCACCTCGAGGCATCTTTCGCTCTACTCCATCATCCCCTCCTCTCCTAGAGGAGATCTTCTTCCTTCTCAACAAAGGTGTCATTCAACGCATCTCAGACAGATGTAAGATGGACGATTATTTCTTCAGGTATTTCACAGTGCCAAAAAGAGATGGCGGACTCGGCCCTATTCTTGATCTAACGGGTGTCAACCATTAAATCACGCCATGCAAATTTGAGATGGTGACCCTTCAGTCCATCCTCCCCTTTCTCCATCAAGGGAATTGGTTTGCATTGTTCGATCTGAAAGATGCTTACCTTTACATTGCCATCAGACCTCAGCACTGCAAGTTTCTCTGCTTCTCTGTCGACGAAAATCTCTTATCAATATGCCATCCTACCTTTTGGCCTCTCCACCGCTCCCTATGTCTTTACAAAATGCATGGCACTGGTCATGTCTCACCTTCACATTCAGAGAATGAAGATTTTCCTTATTTGGACGATTAGTTGCTGGTGTTATCCTCCTGCACACAGTTGCTCTGAGATGTCCACACCACTTTCTCTCTCCTCACTGACTTGGGCCTCACAGTCAACCCCCCCAAAATCCATATTGGAACCAGTTAGAGTGATAGAGTATATAAGCACATCTCTGGTCTCTGTTATGACTCGTGTCTACCTGCCCACCGGAAGGGCAGAAGCCCTTTGGACCTACCTTTATTCTGTTCTCCGTATGGACCGTCCTACAGCAAGAGACATTCAGCGACTTCTGGGCCTCACGGCCTCCACCACAGTCGTAACCTACTTCACGCATCTAAGATTCTGGCCTCTACAAGAATGATTTCTCTCTGTTTTCAACCACCTCAGCGACAGACAGTCCAAAAGGCTCACACTCCCTCAACACTTTCGTGCCTCTCTTCAGTGGTGGTTGATCCCCAGGAATATCCTCAGGGGAATGCCTTTTCAATCTCCAGAATCCTCTAGGATGGTCACCACAGATGCATCTATGACAGGCTGGGGGGGGGGGCATTGCGAAGACCTCTGTGTACAAGGCCGCTGGTCTCCTTCCAAAAAGGAAAAGCACATCAATGCTCTGGAGCTCTTGGCTGTCATCAGGCCTTTCGAGATTTTGAGAACCACCTCCTTCAAAGGGTCATCCAGAGGGTAACATACAATATTACCACAGTCTGTTATACCAACAAACAGGGTGGAACTCGCTCCCCTGTTCTTCATCTTGCTCAACAGCTCTGGACATGGTGCCATCAACGTTCCATTCATCCGGTGGCAACTCATCTGGCAGGCAAGGACAATGTCCTAACAGACTCCCTCAGTCAGCACAGGGTTCTTCGACACGAATGGACCTTGTCACACAAAGTTTTTCATCTCATAGCTTAACAGTGGGGAACACCCGCCCTGGATCTCTTTGCCACTCGAGAGGATGTGCACTGTCTGATGTTCTGCGCCTGAGCAGGCCAAGGGACAGGCTCCCTAGGAGATGCTTGCCTTCTCAACTGGAACCGTCACTTCCTCTGTGCCTTTCCCCACTCCCATTAGTGGCAAGGATTGTGGCCAAAAATGACCAGTGACAGAGCCAATGTGATCCTACTGACTCCTTACTGGCTGAGGCAACCCTTGTTTGCCTCCCTCCTCCACCTGTCCAGGGGCCAATACCTCAAACTTCTGAGTTGGCCAGACCTTCTCTCCCACTCCAACAGTCCAGTCCTTCACTTGGACCTATACAGCCTCCCCATGATAGCTTGGAGCATTCCGCCTTGGCTACTCCAGAACATATTTGGGTCCCCAGCTTCCAGAAAGGATTCTAGTAAGCAGAATCTTATAAATGGAAGTGTTTTTGTGCCTTTGCTGAGGCTGGAGCTGAGCCTTCTCGCAAGTTCAGCTCTCTACAGCCATGCACTTTCTGCTGCATCTGTGTGGTCAGGGGCTGGCCTTTTCATCTCTCCAGATATATTTGTCAGCTATTGTAGTTAACCAGCCCCCTGGTTTGCCATCTACTAAGCTCTTCACCTCACCAACCTTGAAGAGGTTTTTCAAAGATCTACACCTTCTATAACCTCTGCTGCCTCCATTGCCTCCTTGCTGATCACTCTTATTGGTGCTTACGCGCCTTACCAGGCTGCCCTTTGACCCTTTGGGAACAGCTTCTCTGAAACTACTTACACTCAAAGTGGCATTTCTCGTGGTCATCACTTCAGCCAGGAGGTCCTCTGAGCTGACAGCACTGTGCTCACATGAGTTGTTTCTAGTTTTTCATATGGAGAAAGTGGTCATCAGGCTGGACAGCTCCTTTCTCACTAAGGTGGTATCCCTTTCCCACCTTTCTCAGGACATTGTGCTGCTCACCTTTTTACCTAGACCCTTCCACGCCTCTGGAAAAGACAATGCACACTTGATGTTTGCCATGCTTTGGCATTTTGTGTTCAACGTTCTGCTGAGTTCAGATTGACCAACAAGTTTGTTTGTTATGGTGGACCTAGGAAGGGCCACCCTGTTTCTTCTCAGGTATTCAAAGTGGATTACCTAGATCATTTTGCTGGCTTATGAACTGCCCTCTTCCTGTTGGTGTGTGCCACACTCAACAAGGGCTGTCTCCTCATCTGCTGCCTTCCTCAGCGGTGTCCCTCTGCCTGATGTCTGCAAGGCGACCATGTGGTCGCAACTTTCCACGTTTGTCTGGCACTACTGGCTTGAATTCCAGGTCTCATCGGGATGCCTGCTTTGGCCGTGCTGTTCTCTCTTAAATTCTACTGCGACCTTCCCACCTGCCATAGGTAAGCTTTTTAGTCACCCTATTGTGTGAGGCACGGAGACCATGAAGAAGAAGAACAGGTTGCTTACCTGTAACTATTGTTCTTTGAGTGGTCATCTGTGCCCTCACACAAACCTGCCCTACCTCCACTCAGTTAGGTCCCTGCTTCTTTTTGTGGTAGACTTGAATTGAAGGTGGAGCTAAATTGGTGGGATTGGGCATGCTCAGCACATGGGAGTGGGTGGGGCTTTTTGCCAATCTGCTCAGCTATTCAGCTTCCAAATGGGGGCTCTGTGCAGGTGCAAAACCGTATTGTGTGAGGGCAATCAGTGATAGCAAACATTTTAGAGACCGAGTGCCCAAACAGCAACCGAAAACCCACTATTTATCACAAAGTGCCATGTCCCTCTGGTTTTCTAGTAACAGCATGTGTGCCCACAGAAAGGGCTCTGAGTGTCACCTTTGGTACTCGTGCCATAGGTTCGCCACCTATGGCACGAGTGCCAAAGGTGACACTCAGAGCCCCTTCTGGCACAAATGATCACTCAAACCACAGTTACAGGTACGTAACCTGTACAGTGCGCCACATCATACGCGGTTTTCATCATATGCTGAAAGCCATGCGGGGCGGCGCGTCCCATTTAGATTAATGTGGTGTGTGCCCGTGGAACGCACACACTACCACACCACCACTGCATGCATGAGCCCCATTACTTTCAATGGGGCTCGAGCATACGGGGTTTTTTACACGGGGGGGGGGGTCTGGAATATTCTTTGGGAGAGCCTTTAATGGATTGGAGCTTATTGAATTGCAATTCTGAGATAGGTTCAATTTTTATAGCAGTTAGAATGCATGTAAGGTATAAAGGTCTATTAATTTTTTAGGAGAGGATTAATTGCAAGAAAAGCCTTTCCCTGATGGAATGAAATGGTTGGTGGAATGAAATGCAAAATAATTTGAAGATGAAAAGAAGCAACTTTTTCATGGAAAGATCACTGTGCTGCAGCTAAGCAAGTCCTATTGAATGTGCAAATGAAAAAAGTTCAGGGTCCCTTTCAGCTCAGGTACATGCTAAGACAAGATGAGATGGCAGGAGTACTAATTCATGAAAGGCAACAAATCATTGTCATGACATTTACACAGAACTTTAATAGTGTCACCTGGGAATAAATCAGTGTGTGGGTGTGTGCCACGTGCATATCATTTCTGAAACCTTGGAAAATATAATAATAGATTCTTTCAGTGCCATAGTATTTAGCTGAAATTACTAGTTCATTCTCAACCTGAGCCCCTCCCACCCCTTGAAAGATTGATATAAAGGATTTAGAGCAAATAAAAATGTATGCATGTATGTATACATTCATCCTGTTTGCTGGTAGGCATGGGGCACAAATAAGCCATGCTCTTAGTGTCCCCGTTCCAGCCTGATAAGTCCATAAGCTTCCTACATTGAATGGGGAGGTCTACAGAGCAATATGCACTTGTTCTTTTTTGGATAATAGTAGAAGCCTCTCTGTGATCAGGAACTCGGATATGTTGAGTCCCTGATCACACAGGAAAATTTGTTCATGCTGAGCAGAGTTCAGGATGTTAGAGCAGGTATATATCCACATCCCCTTTGCACTTTTGCCTCCAATATGAGGCAAAATGAGTAAAAGTTTACCATGAATGCTCTACAAATTAATAGTAAAGGTAAAGGAAAAGGTAGTCCCTTGACATGAATGTCTAGTCATAGGGGGTGGTGCTCATCTCTGTTACTAAGCCAAAGAGCCAGTGTTGTCCGAGGACTTCTCTGGTGGTCATGTGGCCAGCATGCCTGCACCGAAAGCTGTTACATTCCCACCAAAGTGGTACCTATCTACCTACTTGCATTTGCATGCTTTCGAACTTGGCAGAAGCTGGGACTAGTAAGATGAGCTCACCCCATCACGCAGCACTCGGACCGTGAACTGCCACCCTGCTGATCTTCCAGTTGTCAGAATTGGCATCTTAACCACTAAGCCACCGCATCCTTACAAATTAATACAGTACAGTGATTATTATTATTATAATTAACCTTTATTTATGAAGCGCTGTAAATTTACACAGCGCTGTACATGCAGTCTTTTTAGTTAGACAGTTCCCTGCCCTCAGGCTTACAATCTAAAAAGACAAGACACAGAAGGAGAAGGGAGTGGTGGCGGGAAAGGGTAAGAGGTCCAGCAGTTCCTCTCTACCTCCGAGGCCTGGACCAAGGCAGATGGACTGCAGGGAGGGCTTGGCTTCAAAATGGAAGGTTAATCTTCATCCAGGGAAAATACATACTCTCAAGTAGGATAATACATATACAATACATAGCAATACAGGAAATGGTTCGATAAACAGGCGACAAAAGAACATCAGATAGTAAGCGACAATTATGCAATGCCTGGGAAGGCTTCTCTGAAAAGGATGGTTTTCAACTCCGTTTTGAAGCTGGTTAAAGAAGTGATGGCTCTTGCTTGTGGGGAAAGAAGGTTCCAGGAGTGAGGGGCAGCAAGTGAAAAGGGGCGAATCCTAGATGGGGCAGAGGAAATCCTGGGCTGAGACAGGAACCCTTGACTACCAGAACGGAGGGCCCTGGAGGGAAGGTGAGGAGAAAGAAGGTCTGATAAGTAAGGAGGGGCCAGTCCATGGAGGGCTTTGAATGTCGACAGCAGGAGCTTATACTGAATGCGGAAAGGGAGGGGGAGCCAGTGAAGGGATGCCAACACAGGAGAGATGTGGTCAGAGCAGTGGGTGGAAGTGATAATGCGTGCAGCTGAATGCTGGACAGAGATTAAAGGACGGAGGTGAGAAAGAGGAAGCCCAGCCAGGAGGACATTACAGTAATCCAGTCGTGAGATCACTAGGGCATGGACCAGGATCTTGGCAGTAGAGGCGGAGAGATATGGTCGGATTTTGGCAATATTGTACAAAAAGAATCTACAAGCCTTGGCTGTGGTCTGGATCTCAGGGATACACGACAGAGAAGAGTCAAAGATAAAACCAAGACTGCGGGCTTGCTGGACTGGTTGAATGGAAATGATATTGTAAGAGACACACTGCCTACAATCTCAGAAGCACCATGAACGGCAGAGTGAAGGAGCACTGCCCACAATCTCAGAAGCACCATAGACTGAACACAAATTGAAGGTAGACTGCTCACAATTGCAGAAACATCATGACTGAACTTAGAGAGGGGGGAAATGGCACCAAGCACTGCTCACTTTGGACTACTAAAGAGGCTCACTTTGGATTGCTCACATGCATGCAAAGCAAGCTAAGAGGGGGCAGAACAAGCCTCCATAGTCAGCATGCATGTGAATAATCCAAAGCAAGCCTCTGTAGGACAAAGAGTTGACCTCATCACTGTTTCATATGGTTGTACACACACATTCACATGATATCTGCCTAATTTTTGTTTTATCTACTTGAACAAGCTACCAACCAATACTCAAATGATATATTCTACAACTAAATAGGGATAACCAATCACTTTTGAATGAACATATGAGCTAATGGCACTTGTAGATTACTTCATTAAGACTGGTGGACTTTGTATCTTACATGCTTGTGTTGTTTTAATACTGACACATGCTGTATCCTTTCCTCCTCTGTTACTGAAAATAAAAGCATGTTTCTACTTTGTTTTTGTTTTGTAATAAATCTTTGTTAGCTTTTTCAAGAAAATAAAATTCAACTTAAGTGAGGCGATACGAGATATTTAAAGTGTTTGATACATGCAAAAAGATAAAACATTGTTACTTAATTTTGTTACGGTTATTTTAAATACTCAATTTCACAATGAAACTGATGACTCCTAATCAGGGGGCATTAATATAAATATTTTTTTTCCTTTTTCTCTTCCTTAAGACGAACAACAACGTATCCTTACACAGAGACTCAGATGTACAGCCAAAACACTGGGGGGAATTACTTTGATACCCAAGGAAGTTCTGCACAGGTGACAACAGTGGTCTCTTCTCATAGTATGGTGGGCACTGGAGGCATTCAGATGGGTGTCACTGGAGGACAGCTTATCAGCAGCACTGGAGGTACCTACCTGATTGGCAATTCAATGGAGAATTCTGGCCATTCAGTGACTCACACAACACGAGCCTCCCCTGCAACAGTAAGTAATTCAGAGTGCTATGTATCTTTATAGCTAGATGCTTGGTCCTCATTATGTCTTTCCATTATGTTTGTTTTCAGCAACAGAAAGTATAGGTTTGTTCAATAGAGGCAGAGTCCACCTACTACTGTTGCCATGCAACTTCTGTTTATATCATTGTGACTTGCACAAGGACAAGGAAATGAATAAAAGCTACATAGCAACAGGGCACAGTAGATATTACCCATCATGTGCCCCCCCCAAAAAAAAAGGCCAAAAATGTATACTTTTATCTTAATAGACTCCTGGAGACTCTTTTTAAGAAGTGTATTCTTTTCAAAAATAACTATAATTCTGAAAGTCTGTTAAAATTTAATAATAGTATCATGATATATGTCACTGGACTCCATTTCGGGATTTTCTGGCTCATATATATGTGACAGAAATAACCACCTTAAGATCTGAGGATTCCTATTCCACACATTATTGTTCCATGATTTAGTTTTCTGGTTATGAGAGCAGTTTGAAATGTGGATGGAGGAAAAATCATAGTTGCAGCTTAAATGTGAACAGGCAATTCATCCTTTCAAGCAAATGTGGCAAACTATTATGATTTAATATTTAGGAGATAGACTGTTGCATGTGAACCCAATGTTTTATTTTATTCCAGTTCCTTGTTTAGTGTAATATTGTTCTATTACAAATGATGAGAGGTCTGGAATGGTTTTGATACTAAGCCATAATTTGCCCTAATTGTAATTTGTTGAACAAACCAGGATCCAGCTCACAGACCATAAAGAAAATCAGATTTTTCCACCAAATATTGTTTTACTGTCTCTCCAATCCCCCTGTAAATATCTGTTTATCACAGTAAAGTCCTATGTAGCTCTTGCCTCTTCAGTTTTCTTATCGCTGACTGGCTGCAGAAAGAGGGTGGTGAATGCAAATGTTTTCCATATAGGAAACCACTGTTCTGCACATTGATTGTCTGCTAAACATTGTTTTTGCAATACCCTCCCCTCAGGATATATGTTATTTCCAACACCTGTTTCTCTGCTTATTAACATTGTTTAAGTAATACAAAGTATATGCCTTAAGAGTGGCCACCAGTGGGATGGATAGTTTCTGAGGGTAGTAACAGTCTGAGAGGAGTGGCTGGGTACTGACCTTGAATATGTTTAAATGTTCTAGAGAAGGTCAGTGTTGTGAAGAAGTAAAGATAATTTCAAATGCACATTCTTTTTCTTGCACATTCTTTTTCCATGGCTTTCACTAGAAGAGGTGGATGCTTGCAACTCAGAGTCGGCAAATGATAGAATGAGATCACTAGAGGTTTGCAAATAACAATAGCAGCTTCATTTGTATACAGCTTCATACCACTCTAAGCAGTTTACAAGTGTAAGCCAATTGCTCCCAACAAGCTGAGTACTCATTTTAGCGACCTCGGAAGGATGCTAGGCTAAGTCGACCCTGAGCCCCTGCTGGGATTGAACTCACAACCTTGTGGCTTGTGAGTGAGTGGCTGCAGTACCGGCATTTAACCACTGTATCACTAGAGCTCCTTGCTTCACAAGAACCACGCTGACAACTGGCTTCTAGTTTTAATGATTTCCAGTTCTTTATATTTTAACAGCTGCAAGTGAAATAAGCCTGTAGAATGACTAATCTAGTGCTAATTTCTTCTCTATCAGTCTCAGTGATCTTGCGTGTAAAACAAAAGTATTGTTTGCTTTCGGTGTGTTCCTTCTGCAGCTCTTTTGCCTAGTTTTAGAGTCCTCTGTTTCAATCTATGATCTGTAGCAGTAACTCATATGTAAATTTCCATTTTTATATTCAGGTCATCTTAATGTACAACTCATGTGTTCAGCAGGCAACTGACTTCATCCTTAGACATTGCCATTTTGTATCCAATTACCACCGTTGTTTTGTACCTGGCTCTTGTTGGTGGGCCTTGGAATTCTGGTAAAAAGCAAAGTAGAACCTACAGGACTGAAATGTGTATTAAGAACAAAGGCCCAAACCAGACGGGCAAATAAAAACTGGCTTCTGTGTGGTTTGGGAGCGTGGTGTTTAATGATGCACGCCCCCAACCCATGCCAAAGATGCATTTAAGGCAGCCCAAACCCAGCCCAGGAAGGAGCCCCCTTTAAACAATATCTGGCAGAGCTGTTATGAAGAAATTCACTGATCTTGAAAAGCTGAGTAGGTAGGCCAGGAAAGAAACATGTTGCCAGGAACAGTGATGAGGGACAATGGGGTCTCAAGTGAGAATGTTTGTGAGTGATTTAGCTTAAGAGCTGCACAGCAAAGGTAGAGTAATACAACCAACGAGGATTATATCAGAATATTGCATGGAGATATAATGATAGACCACAGTAGATGCAGTCTAGGCATCACTATTTCAGGTTTGGATGACACACTAAACTGTTATTAATTGTAACTAGAGTAAAAGCTTCTGAATTACTAGTAGTTGAATCAGAGAGGCAAAGGAGAGGAGTACATGTTAGCATGAGGCCTGTTTAGGATAATGTATGAATCTGGCCATTTTAGAGTTGTTGGGCTTTTTGCTTGCTCTTTACAGCTAGCTATAGAAGTTGTATAAATTAAAAAAAAAACAGCAGCAACAACACTTAATTGGATACAAGAAAGATTTTTAAACTGTAGGCTCTGAAAATATACCTGTGTACTTGTCAGTGCTGTGCATAGCAATATTCATCATTATTTTAAGTGCCATCTAATTTTCCAGATAAAAAAGGAAAATTTCTAAAAAAATTGGCTTAAAAGAGGTAGAAACTTTTAATCAGTGTCGGTGTCTGTATTTTTTAATGAGTAATAGGTGTTAAATAGAAAAAGATGAAAGAATGGTTGGTTAATTCCAGTTTTACGTTTGTTTCTGCATGTCCATTTGTCAGTACAGTGGTGCCTCGGGTTACGAAATTAATTCGTTCCGCCATTCCTTTCGTAACCCGAAAATTTCGTAACCCGAAACACTTTTCCGTTAGCACTGGAAAGCCTATAGCTGCACTTTGCAGCATTTGAATTTCGCGCCGAAATGAATTTCGTAACCCGAAAAATATTTCGTAACCCGAAACAGTTTTTGCCAATCCAACTTTTTCGTATCCCAGAAATTTCGTAACCCGATCATTTCGTGTCCCGAGGCACCACTGTATTTGGACCTGAATCATTGCTTCATTATCTCATTATTATTTTTGTATCAACAAAAACGGGTGGAATATGTCAAGTAATAGTATAGTGGAAAAATAAAAGATACTATTTCAAAACTGTACCAGACTTTCTTCAAGTTTTTTTTTTTTTTTGTAGCACCGTGACTTGGAAGCATAATATGATAAATGCTTTATGAGGAATTCACAAAGAAATGAAATCTACCAACTTCTTTGTATCCCTGTTTAACCAATTACTTTATGACATCAGTATTATGTTTGGAGACAGATGATAGCATTTGTGTCACCTATCACAAGTTAATTATGTAAAAGTCTCAGCATCAGATTGTTAGAAAATGAAAAATAGCTGCTGAGTTATAGAGAGAAATATGTAGAAATCAAGATAAAACAAAGTTTATGTTGAAATTAGGCATTTGAATTCATGGTTATTATAACAGTCTATTGCATTTCGTTAGTGAGAAGCAAAGGAGAATTATTTTACAACTTTAAGAGTGCTGGTTTGTATTAATTAAAGCACTGAATTTTATCATTGTGAGATGGTATTAAAAGTACAATAGAGTTGTACAGCGCGCGCGCGCCATACGTGGCTTGAGCATACGCGCTCAAGCCACGCGGGGCGGAAGGGGCAGCACTTCCCATTCATTTGAATGGGCACGCGTGCCCGTTGCGCCCCGTGTGCCGCCGTGCACGAGCCCCATTGTTTCCAATGGGGCTCCAGCATAGGCAGAATTCGCCTTACGCGGCGGTATCCGGAACAGATCCCCCGCGTAAGGCGAGGACCGACTGTATAGTCTTCTCCTGAATAAACAGACTTGATTTAATACAGATAGAAGACTTCAGGACATTAAGAGAGGTGCAGTAGAGACCGCGAAAAAGCGGTGTACCAGTGCCAATTTTAGGGTTAGGGAGCGTGCACCATGTACACACTCCCTAACCCTAGTACGTGCCGGTGGCGGCATAATGGCGGCACCCTGTGTACAAGGGTGACACCATTATGACATCACGGCCACATCGCATCCAAATGGCTTGGTGCGGGTGTGATGTGTTTGCACCGCTCCAGGCCGCTTGTGGTAGCCTAACAGTGGCTTGAGAAGGATCTCCGAAACGGAGCTCCTTCTGGTGCACACCTCATTCCCACAGCCACAAAACGGCTGCGGGAATGGCGCCAGGGAGAAAGGGGCCAAGCGGTCCCTTTCTTATCTGGCTGTGGCTCCCGGGGTGTCCAGGGGCATGAAGCCCCAAGGACACCCCTTTTCCAGACCACAGGGAAGCAGCATTTTGCCACTTCTCAATGACCTGGAAAAACTCTGGGTTGGAGCCGCAGGAGCTGCTGGTGAGGCTGCCCTGCCTCCAATCCGGCAAGAAAAGGGGTGGCTGCGGATCGTCTGTAACCCCACTTCGATCCTTTGGGAAAGGCGGGGAAACATAAATTATTATTATTATTATTATTATTATTATTATTATTATTATTATTATTATTATTATTATTATACCAGAGAGTCCTTTGTTAATTTTGGTTACTCTCAAAATCACAGGATTTGCAATAAATCCTGCAGTTCATTTACATACCTGAGATAATAACAGCAATCATAGATTTGAAACAGAGACCAAGTGAGTACAACATTGCAACATCAGAAATAACAGTATTAATATATTGCATTGCTACTTTAAGAATTGACAGATTTATTGACAAATTTCACACAAGTTGATGTTTTACTAAAAGTTATTTTAAATATATATCTTACATTCTTAAAAGATGCTGTAATTGTATAACATTCTGCTGAATCAGTAATTCTTTGTGATCTCTGAGATTCATAGATACTGTATAAGATTTCCCTGTGCCTGTTCAGACCATTCAGAAGCTACCATAGTGGAGCCAGCAGCATTCCTTGGCAGGAGCTCTACTTATTATCCCTCTCCATCTTAGTGTTTATTCCCTCCAATGAACACATCTTAGTTTTTATTCCCTCTTCAGAATTACAGATTATTAAGGGAGCAGTATTTCTAGGGTCAAAGATAAAACCACTGTAGTTGCTTTAGGTTCTTCCTGGATATCCAATTATCCATATTTTTCAGGAAGTTTCGCTACCTATGAAAATTAGCCCTTCTCTATCTGGCATGAATCACACATGTTGTGGATACCCTCTTAGTAAATATTGGAAATATTTGGAAATATTCCAATTAGACCATAAAAAGTGTCAACTTCAGTTGCTGTTTGTGATAAGAATTGCCCCACAATGTAAGGATGACATATAAAGACAATAACTGTCATAATACAACATAGTATTATTTTCTAACTGAAACCATGTTGCCTGCTACTTTCCACCATCATTATCCACTATATCCATCATTATCATCCAGGTAATGACTGCACTTGGTACAAGAAATCATAGAAAATTGACAGTAAGGATGTACAGTATTGTTTTAATCATCTAATAATGTTCTTAGATAATATGTAGTGCAATTAAGACGATATTCCATATAAAAGGAAATTGGTATTAAATATTATTAGACTGTTCTGGAGAGGGGGGGAGGATACTGGGGAGTATATGAATACAATTTAAGTAATTTTGCTTATATTAATAATTATATAATAGAAATAATATATTGTAATAAAATTACTATAAATAAATTAATAAAAAGGAAACTTGGTGTTTCTAAATAACATAAACATAATATAAATGCATACTGTATAATATTTCTGCTGGAATATCATATTGTTGATGGTCCTGTCCAAGAGATAAATAAATTAATTTTCAAGGCATAATTTTTTACTGCAATTTTTATTGTATTGGTTTTAACTTACAAACTACTGTGTTGTATTTTATGATGACAGAGAGTCTGTACAAATACGTTCGGTAAATAGGGAGATTATATTGCTGGGTCTGAGCTCTACAGCCGTAAACTATCTTTTAAAAAAAATTATTCCCAACCCACTATCCCCCATCACACAAAACATACCATAATTCAAAATATATTTGGATGATTACTATCAAAAATAGTGTCCAAAAATGCTCATTATGATAACTTCCAGAATATCATGTGGTTTAATGGCAGTCATGTCTAGAACTTACATGTGTGATTTACTGTGTATATTCATGTGTAAGTCTAGAAATGTTAGTCAAAAAATTGCCCCCCAAAACCTGTCAACCTGTTGATGGGTCAATGTAAGTACTGTACTTTAACTCTTATTTTAAAAAAGGAACCATCCCCTGGTGATTGGTAAGAGTGTAATCTGTCCCGGAATCACTGACCTCTCCCCACTCTAATCTCTCATCCATCAAGCATTTAGGGTGAACACACACAATTATGTCTGCTGGAATTTTGTAAGTTCTTTGACATCGTTTTTCTTTGCTTCATCCTTTAGCTCCTTTGTTACGTGTTCCTAAATATTACCCTCAACTTATCCACAGGTCATATTAAAATCCATAGCCCCAAAGCCTACCCTTGACTTATACATGAGGTCGACATGTTGTAAACAATGACATATGGTCTTGAAAGTATCATCAGCTGTTTCACTTCTGGAAAGGTGGAAGTTTTTCCAACAATGCAAGGGTTCAAACTCTATCTGACCAGCAAACCTTGTATGTTCTTCTATATCCTTACTATCTCTCTCTTTGCTGCATACAACAAGGTAGATAAAAGATCTTTACGTAGGACATTTTCTTTATCATAAATTGATAATTTATCAATTTGACTTTGAAAATACATATTTTTATTAGTTATTTTGTTAATCCAATTATGAACCTCCAGCCAAAATTGAATTATTTTAGCGTAGCCAACCCACATATGTTCTGGTGCCCAAAACTGTCTTAATCCTTCATGATAATTTACTCCAGTATGAACTTTCTGATGTGCTAGAATCTTTGCCACAGGCTTTGTGTACTTGAAGTACAGTGGAGAGCAGAATGCAAGACAGTGTAATAGTATAAAGTTGTGGAATACCTTCAAGGGCAGTGGAGCTCCCTCCTCTATGGGTTGAAATAGACGGCACAAAAGAGGTGGCTTGATGCCAACCCATTGATTGCCGGATCGGGGGCGCAGCAACCACACGCTGTGGGCCTGTTCCGGCTTTTTGCCGGCCCAAAAAGAAGCGGCAGAAAGTCGTTCTTTTTTGAGCTGGCAAAAAGCTGGCTTTTCTGCTGCTGCAAGGCTTTGCGGCCTTCTTGCACTGTATAAATGCCACGCTGCTGGAGCACCGCAAAACTGCCCACCGTGTGGGCAGTCGAGTGGCTTCACGGTGGCTTCCTGCCAGCTTGGACGCGCCCCAAAGCTGCTGGGAAGCCGCCACAAAGGGGCTGTCTGTTTTGCACCTTTGTTGGTTTTTAGACATCAGATGAAAGTGGTTCTTTTCCAGCAGGCTTGTGTACTATCCTGATGACATTTTTTTCCCTGTTTCTACTTTTCTAACCAATATTAGTGTTAATTTGTTTTTTATGTGTCTGTTTTTTAAAAACCAGTTAGTATAATTTTATATGTTTAATGAGAAATACTTTTAAAACATGAAAGAGGCTGGTAACAAGTGTTTTAATCAGTCTTTCCTAAAAAAAATATTAAGGCATGTTTTAAAAGTTTCTAAAAGTCCTGTACTCTGTGTTGAAGGATACACTAACAGAGCATATGTTTTGTGTGCATATATTCCCAGGTTTGAACCCTGGCATCTCCAGTCAAAAAGGATATCTGGTAGTAGGACTGGAAAAGACTTTACCTCTTGGTGTTTATAAGACTTTGCTAGATGGATTATTTTACATAGTCCGACAAATAACTTTAGATCATTTCACCATAATTTAATCAATATGGAATAATCACTAAAAAGTGTCTGTTCAGAAAAATAATAGCATGCTTGTGGTTTCATCTACTGTGGAGTATTCTTTTTTAAACAAGTAATGAATTTCATGTTGTTGTTATTTCTCTCTGACT
Organism: Sceloporus undulatus; assembly: GCF_019175285.1. Classification (NCBI taxonomy): domain Eukaryota; kingdom Metazoa; phylum Chordata; class Lepidosauria; order Squamata; family Phrynosomatidae; genus Sceloporus; species Sceloporus undulatus. The sequence continues at coordinate 241,166,690 of NC_056523.1, forward strand.
CAACAGAGTAGCCTTTTCCCCCCTCTGATAAATTTGAAAGTTAGCTTTATACCTAATTTTATATTATTTTCCATATACAGTGGTGCCTCGGGTTACGAAAGTAATTCGTTCCGCGGCCGCTTTCGTAACCCGAAAAGCCTTCGTAAGCCGAATTGCCATAGGCGCTAATGGGGAAAAGCCGCGATTCCGTGCGAAAAAGCCGAAAAAAGCACCAAAAGTTTTTTCGTAACCCGAAAAAACATTCGTAACCCGGAACAATAATTCCCTATGGGATTTTTTCGTATCCCGAAAATTTCGTAACCTGGGTATTTCGTATCCCGAGGTACCACTGTATAGAATCTTTTTCTATCACTTTTTATGAATAGGTTTTTGGATATTTTCTACATATGGATGTGTACAAAAGGCCAGAAACCAAAGAATGGACTTCAGGGCTTAGAAAACAGATGCATGGACATCTGGAGTGTGTGTGTTGTTTCTTTTCCAGCAATCATTACCACATTCTCAAAATTACTTTCTAAACTGTCCAGCAGATGACTGTTGGGTAGTGAGAACTGCCATGACAAAACCCTCAAACTCAACATCAGTTTTGAGTACCTGCTGCTTACTACATTCTTCTTAGAAGGTCACAAGTATCACCCCAAAAGAACTACCTGACAAGAGTTATCTAATACAAAGCTAAGCTCAAACAATCAACTCCCAGAGTCCAGAGCTATTTGTGTTTATGTGGAAGTTATTTTTTCACTGAGTCTCACTCACAAATAAGTATGTGTGGGATTGGTACTTCAATCCTATTTCAAGGTCTTCATATACCTTTTTATTCTAAATAATACTTATCTAATGTACATGGATTATATAGAGTGCTCAAGATTCTGAACTATTTTTGATATGGCTTAGCAATACATCATGTTCTGCTTTATTTTTCCTCAGTGAGCAGAAGGGAGGAGGGATAAACTTTCTGATAATGTCATCATTCATTTTTGTAGAAGCAGTAGTAAATGCAGCATTTGCTGGTATAAAAATATGATGGTTATGTCTTCAATATATTGTAATTAATTTCTATCTTTGAACTAAAGTTTCCTTTTTCAACTTTGGGCAATCTTTCAATATTTCTATAGTCAGTCTTTTATTACTATCTTGTCTTGAGCCCTTTTTTTTAATGACATCTATTATCAGATTGAAATGGCGATTGAGACACTGCAAAAGTCTGATGGTCTGTCCACTCACAGAAGCTCTCTTCTCAACAGCCATGTAAGTTGCCTCTTCTTCGTGTAAACTAATCCCTTGCTTGTTCTGCATGCTTAGCTTGCCTTCTAAATGCTTGTTTTGTTTTGTTTTGTTTTGCTATTTTTCCTTTTTCTTCTTGATTTTCCTTTCTACTTTTGAACTCCCACAGCAGCTGAATGCTATATTTTTTTTTCCAGGCAAAATGTCAGTGCACCAGAATTATTCTTTAATTTCCTATCTGAAATATTGTTGCTATTGTTTTTAAAGTATGTGTTTCTCAAGCAGTTTAAAAATAACAATTCCAGCAAATCTGGGTTAACATGGTATTCAGATTAAATAATTGCTTATTCTGTTGTCATTTCACAAGGAGCATGAGGTGACAATTATGACTCAAGATTTTGTAGTTTTCAAAGCAAAGAAATTCACTTGTATCTATATAAAACCTTGTTCCCTAGATCAGTACTACTCAAGGTAGTGGTGCATGAACTGCTATGGGTGTGCAAGCTATTGAATGCCATCCCATGGAAGGCTTCCAGGGGGCACAGTTGTGATCAGTGGGCACAAATACAGTGTCTGGTACACTGGTAGAAAAACCCTGTTTCACACACTGGATTGTTTGAGATGCACTGCCTTAGATTACTCATATTCTAGAGTTATACAGAAGTAGAAACCATGATCTGAACATCTTAGTGGAAAAAAAAAATCTAAAGATAAGAAGGTGTGTGCTTTTAAAGACTAAAGTCACCAGAGTAAAGAAGTTGGTTTGCCCTCATCTCAGTTATTTTTCCAAGTACATCTCTTTGTTTTCTCCTCTGTAAGTTAATTTTCACTATAATGCCAACAAAGGAGGGGAGCTGTAGTGTGGTACTGTTGAAGAATTGCCCTTCCGTCAGTGGATCTGATCTCTGTGACAGGAATGTTAAAAGGGGGGGGGGGGCCTTGAAATTTGTAAATGTTTATTTCGTTCACAGCCTGAACAGCTAGGCGTGAAGTTTTTAATGAACTCCTAAATAAGTGACTCATAAAATGGCACCAATATTATTTTCCCCTTCTTAGTAGAAGCATCCAAGCACTATTGCTATTGTAGTAGATGAATCAAATCCAGCCCAGTTGAAGTAGTCATGCCCCATTGGTTATAGTGGATGTTTAGTTAGTCTACTGGAACCACACCCAGGTCATAATGAATAAATCTCATAGAGTTGGGTCCATCCTTTTCCCAACAAGTGGAATGAATCACTCTGCATGGTGAAAAGGGGGGGAGTGAATTTTGCTGCCCCCCCTTGACAGCCTCCAGTACCACTTCAGATTCTCAAATACTGTACTCAGAAGCAGATATTTGAGGGGCATAGTAACTGTAGGGAGAGAGGAAATTGGCAAAGTTTACTTCCTCTCCCATTCTACCAGTAGGAATGCTCTGCTTGATCAGAAACTTGTGGATAAATGGAGCTTTTACTTATATAAGAGACAAATACTGGATCCCAAGCCTATTCTAAGCATAACTAAGTCTGGTCGAAGCTATAAAAAATAAACTACTGTAATGAATTAAGCAGTTCAGTCAAAATCAGTACAAACCACAATGAATATAAAGGAAGGCCAGAGGTACAGAAAAGTGCACACATGCTTGCAGCATTGGAACCATGAAAACAAAAAACCTGTTTATTTCCAGGAGAAATTCATTGCAGGACTATTCTCATTTATGGAGTGATCTAGGCTATCCACATTACTGCACTACACTTGTATTCCACTTTTACTGCTCTGGCTGCCTCTTGTTGCACTGTGAGGCTTTTGTAGTTCAGTGAGGCCTAAGAGCTCTCTGGCTGAGAATTCTAAATGGCCCTCCTTAAACTGCAAATCCCAAAATGCAATAGGAGGCAGCCAGAGCAGTTATAATGGAATAGCAGCACTATAAGTGCATAGTGCAGTAATCTAGTATGTTTTGGAAAATGCCCAAACCACTGAGTATTGTGTCATAGTAATGTTCTTAGGAGACATCTAAGGAGAGGAAGGGGCTCAGTTCAGGCTTGTAGTTCCTCTTAAATCCCAAACCCTATTGTATACTTTGTAGGTCCACTGTGTGAGCATGGGTGTGCATGTGCTTGTGTCTAATGTACAGTAAGTCCCGTTTTCCTACCCAATGCTTCTTGAGTCCTTGTTCCATGTGTCATCCCTGCTTGAAAGCTGTAAATAATGGTTGTTCATCATGCCATGTCATCATTCTTAAACCACAAAGCAGTAGCTATATCCAATAGTGTCGTTCTACCTATAGAATAGCCACTGCTTCCTCATGTTTTATCTCCTCCTTGCTCCCATCCATGTGTGCCCATAATCTGCTCTACAGTGTGGGGAGATCCTCTGGATCCAGTTGGGGTGTGTACGGTGGAGAGGAGAGGAGGTAGAAGTCCCATTGTGTGAGCAGAAGTCTCTAGCATAATTTTGGATTGAGCCTATGCCATACGTGGGCTTATTATAGGTGGCTTTCAGCATACACTAAAGCCGCCTGCCATTAAAAGCATTGGCGTGTGCGCCCATGGCGCACATACACAGCTGTGCAGCAAGCCCAAGCCCCATTCTATCCAATGGGGCTTGAGCATATACATTTTTTGCTGAAACGGATCCCCTGTGTAAAGTGCGAGAGGACTGTATTTATCAGGGGAATTAAAAGACAGTTGTCATGAAATTTTGAAATAAATGAAACTATGGGCGGGCGGGGGGGAAGTACAGACAGGCAGGAAAAACTGGCTTGAAGCAGCTTTTTCTGAAGCTGGATTGAGTCTTGCCAAACACACTGCTAGCCCTGAAACCAGCCCCAATGCGGATGAACCATCCACACTGGGCAGATAAAACGCGACTTCGAGCCACAATGCTTGCTCCCTTAAATTTTTTTCACTTCCATTCTGTGCCTGCATATGATCGCAGAGACACAGGAACAATGCTACAAAGGCCATGTTCCCACCCACATCCATATGACCCTATGTATCATCTCAGTGATGCCATTCATGTCAGTACCAGGAGCTAACCGATATCATGGATGCCATGTCAGCAGTGTGGCCTGCACTGGCACTAGCCCTGCAATCCATGGGCAAAGTGCTCAGCGCTACACTGTTCCATTATGCCCAACACAGAGAAATGCAGACGGTGCACAGAGCTAATGATGCACAGGTGCACAAGAGCAAGGAGAAAATGGCGCTGGAATTTGAGAGGGAGTCAAGCTGGGAAGTAAAAGTCAAATTTATCATTTTCAACTGACGTAACATCTGGTAGGTGAACTTTCAGCATCCTTTTATTCATATGGCGCATGCTTTGCTTCTCATTATATAGCTACACCTCTTAAAATGCATCCTTGAGACGATTTATTCACACAAGCAAATATGAACCTTTTTAGCTTAAGAAGCATCTTTCTAGTCAGTGCATTCAGATGTACCTGCAAAGTTGCACATTTTCCAGAAGGGAGTGGATAAAACCAGTTTCTTTTTCATCCCGCTTTTCCTCCCGTAAATCACATTCTGTCTGGATTCAATCCCACTTCGAGACATGCTTTGTCTAAATGCCCCACCTCCAAGTGGGATTGAATCCAGCTTGTTTTGACTGCCTGTCCCCCCCCCCCCCCCCCCACCCCTGTAAAAATAACTTTAGGACAGAGATAGTGATAAGCATAACTATTGAAAATTTAAAATTACATTTCTAATGATTAAAAAATTGGAAATGTTATCCCAACAACCTTAGTACAAATCCATTCACAATTTAAACAAACAATAGCATTTTTTAATGTATTTATGAATCTCTTGAACTTTATATTATTGGGTATTTTTCTATATTTCTTTTTTTCAAAGGATTAAGGTTGCATAAAATAATTTCAGTATACTTCAGGTATTGCTATGCTTTCTCTTATAGGAAAGCCTGGCCAGCTATGTTATTAAAAAGCAAGAACTATATAAAGTTCAGTTTTATTTTTTCACTGGCCTTTTCAATAGATGCTTCTCAAACAATATTAACTTTTCCTCATAAAGAATCTAGTGGTCCAAAGCTGAAAATCCTAGCTTTATGTGGACATTTCCTCAAAGAAAAATAAAGCAGGGGGTGCAGCTGAAACACCTAAGATAAAAAGCAACTTGATTAATTTGAAATATTTATTCTCCCTTATTTTTAGGTGTTTTTCAAAGGGAAATATTTAAAATTTAGTTACATAAATACTACAGAGTTTTCACTTATATTGTTTTTGGTTTTGTTGTTGTTTTGTTGTTTTTATTGTTTACCTACTCCATAATCTTGTTATTTTCTAAGTCTTTTTAAATTATATGTTGTACAGAAACATTTTACCATTGCAGCTAATATCAGCTGTAATTTTTATTTAAAAATCAACAAAAAATAACAGCAAAAAATTATTGGCCTAGATTATGATTACTTTGTTTGCTCAGGTCATCTTTAGATAAGGCTATCTTTGTGTGTGTGTCACACACACACACACACACACTGCCATGGAAAATAGGGGGTAGAGAGGCTGAATGTTCTATTATGATTTATATACTCAATAAGAGAATAGTCATGTGCTTGGTAATTTCTCTTTACCTTTAACTGCTGTGTAACATTTCTTATCAAATTTAAGTTCCGTAATATATTATATCACTGATGAATATGGATTCTTTCCTCCCTTCTCCGATGTTAAAACAATTTCTAATCCTGCAGCAGTCACTTACCCATTAAAAGATTTTAATGTTGTAAACTTTTATTGTTACCCAAATATAAGAACAGCAAAACTAATGCACAGTTCATTGTGATTTTTATTTGGTTTTTATCCTCTCTGGTCCCAGAAGGACCTCTGTTCAAATTGGATTGCCTTACTGATATGTGTGTAAGTGTGATCCACATAGGGTTGCCATAAGTGAGGACCTCCAAACCGGGACAAATGTAGGACAAATGCAGGACAACATTTTCAAATGTAGGACACATTTTATAAAAATGGAGGACACGCCAAAAAATTGAGGCTTTTTTTTTTTTGAAATGTTAATATAAATGCATGTTTCTTAGGCATGATCAAAATGGAGGACATTTTGACATTATTCCTAGACAGATCACGGAAATGTACTTTCCTTTCTGGCCAGCCCCCTCCCCCAATTCCAAACAGCACATTTGAGCATTGAACATGGCTTTATTTTAACATTGCCTCTTGCATATTTCAGAGGCTTATTCCACAACCAAACCCTTTGGTCAAGGGACTTTGGTTTTTCTTCATTTTGACTTGTTTTGTCTGTATTCCTCCCCACTAAATAAAGGAGACATGAAATGGAGTTAATGGGTACAAGTTGTTAAACAAAAAATTCTTGTGAGACTCTGTAGGCAAGAAGTGCACCATCTTAAGAACTGCATTAAGCACACTTAGGCTGCTGCCACACTGCTTTCACTCTCATCACTCCATCCTATGGAATCCTGGGATTTGTAGTTTGTTGTGGTGCCAAGGCTGGGCTTTGAAATCTCAGGCATAAAAGAGGCAAAAGGCTTGGGCTGCATCTACACTGGAGAAATAATCTGGTTTGAGACCACTTTAACTGCTTCTGCTGAATGCTATGGAATTCTGGGAATGGTGGTTTGTTCCAGCACCACAGCAGAATGGCAGTTAACCCCTGGAAAGCTCTCTGACCAAGGTGACCAATGCCCTCACCCCAAAATGTAGGGCACCCAAGCAAAAATATGTAGGACATGGCCAAAAATAAAAGCTAAAAACACCCATGTAATTATAAATCCATGCTTCTTAGCCATGATCCAAATGGAGGACATGTCCTGGAAAAGGAGGAGGATGCCTGGTCACCTTGTCTCTGGTCCAAAATACACTGTAGAAATAAAACAATGCTGGGCTGAAATGCCCAGAGTTCCTCACCAAAGCTGCATCCACACTGAGGAAATAATCCAGTTTGAGAGTGACTTAACTGTCCTGGGTTAGTGCTGGGGAATGCTGGGAATTGTAGTCCACTGTGGCCCCAGAGCTATCTCTGACAGGGAGTCCCATAACTCTCCAAACTTAGTTGAACTGCAGTGCCCAGAATTCCTCCCCAGGTGCATCCACACTGAGGAAATGGTCCAGTTTGAGACTGCTCAGTGCTGGGGAATGCTGGGAATTGTAGTCTATTGTGGCCTCAGAGCCATCACTGACAGAGTAGTCTCAATGTCTCCCAAACACTAGCATTCCCAGGATTCCCTAGCACTGAGTTAAAGCAGTCTCAAAGTGGGTTATTATTCCTGCAGTGTGTGAGAGAGATATAAAAGCTAGGGACTGGATTCATTTGGAGGATCTCTGTGTCCAAAACACACTGCTTGGACTGCCAGGGCTCAGTGCTATGGAATCCTGGGAATTGTAGTTTATTGTGGCACCAGAGCTCTCTGACAGAGAAGGCCAAATGCCTCACAGACACCAGAATTCCAGAGCATTGAGCTTTGGCAGTTAAAGGGGTCTCAAAGTGCAGAGGGAGGGGGGGGGGGAGAGAAAAGCCAGGGAGAGTGAATGAGAAGCTGGAGGAGGAGGAGGAGGGAGGGAGCCAAGGGAAGTGGCCAGGACCATCAGCCTCCTCTCTTCCACTGAAGACTGCTGGCAAGAGGCTCTGCCCCCGCCTCCTCTGTGGACCATTCAGCTTCCTTTTGTCAAAAGAGCTCTGGTGCCACAAGAAACTACAATTCCCAGAATCCCATAGCACTGAGCCATGGATGTTTAAGGGGGGGTCAAACTATTTCTTCATCCTTTTGCTACCCTAAAGCCCTTCCTATTTACAAGCAAGGCAAAATCTCTTCCTTCCAAGCCATTGAAAACCAACCCAAGGGGAGGAGGGCTGACTGCTTCTTTCCCATTGGTCAGCTTCGGGAGAAATTTGCATATTACAAGGAAAGGCATTTAGGGCCTCAAAAACGACCCTGTGATAAAGAATTACAACAATACTGACCTGGTAGACATTTAAAAGATGAGGCATTTAGGCTCCCAGTGAAACAGGAACTATTGGTGGCCTTTTTTTTCTTTGCTCACTGTAACCTGGAAGGTCAGGCCTTTTGCAAGACATATATACCAAGTGGGCTGGCAATAGCTCTGAGTGGCAGATGTCTTTAAGACCTGCTCTCTAGGCTAAGCTAGGCAGGGAGGCGGGGAGGGTGGCATACAGCCATGGGGAGGGCTGGAGCTGCCTTCAGGGCCTTGCTGGGGGGGAGGTCCCGGGGGAGGGGCTAAACCGGGGCAGGACCGTGTGGCCCCGCCCCAAACTGGGAAAGTCCCGCCCCCAGGCGGGATATGGCAAGCCTAGATCCACACCACATTTAAACCTCTTTATAAAACAGAAAAATGTTGATATTGGGATTTAATGAAGATGGTACATATTTCATATATGAGATGTCAGCCCTAAGTTTGATGAAACTGGATCACCATTCTTAGAGTCTTAAACAGTCCATGCTGTGCTGTTCTGTGCTCATCTCAGTCTCCCCTAGTCCTTTTTGCATGCAGTTAACCAGTTTTGTCTGAGAGGTGAAAGAATGCAGTGAGAAATTGGGTTAGAGGGGTTGACAAGTTTGTTACATTCTTATGTATGTTTGCTTATTAATAGCAATGTCTGGCTAAAAGTTCAGCCCAAAATATATTGGAATGACTCATCACTTGAAATTTAATTGGAACATCATATCTTAATAGCAAAATCTTACAATTAGCTGTGAAAAACATGATATACAATGTCAGTGACTTATTTCTTGAAGTGGATTGTAAATAGGGATGCTTGTTCATGTTCTCTCCTTGTTGTGGCTTCTTTGTTACATTCTTGTACATCCCTTACACCTGCCTAGCCATCATGACCATGGTGAGAGATTATGGCAGAAGTAGTCTAACATCATTTAAAAACCCACAGGTTGAAAACCACTGGCTTAAAACATTCTTATTTTCATTTTATAACCAAAACCAAGGGGTGTTCCTCCCCCATGAAATAAATATTGATTTTCTTTTTATGTCTGTCAACAGCACCTAGAAAGTTAATTTCTGTCAAAAGTAAATTTTATCAGCCAAATGCATTTAAAATTAATTGAAATAAGTTATAATACATGGTAGGGTTACATTTATAATTTAATTGGGAAATATGTGTGGCTTCTGTACTTGCTATTCAGTATTTCCCTTTGGGATAAATAGCAATTGCATATCTACTCTAATCCATCCTGGTTGATTATAATGAGTTGAGTGGAAAATTTGAAGTTATGATATTCTTGGTTTCTTTAGATATGCTTATTTCAGTTCATTAGTGAAGGAAATAAGTGTTCTTTATACACCAAGGTAAAGGTTACCATTTCCCCTGATGTGTTGTCATCGTTTTTACATTCCTAATGTAAATAACTAATTTAAAAGACATTTGTGAATATGATATTTGGAAATGATTTTGTGTATGTGAGCTAAAATAATATCATATTGTATATTGTTTCATATGCTTTAATGTAGCAGCAAAAGCAAGCTATATTTCAAATTACTCCTGAGTTCCTAAGCATTTTCTATTTTGATATTTTGCACAACAGTAATATAGTGTATGTAGTTAAAGTGTTTGAAGTATTTTATATTCATCATCCCAGTAGCCAGTACAGCAAGAGTGTGAAAAGATACCCCCAGGCCATTTGTAGTTTCTCAGGCTTCAGCACACACACACCCCAAATATTATTTTTCTTTAAAAGTTTTCTACCCCCAAATGCCCCCTGTGCCGTGCAACCTGGCCACATTTTGGGACTTCCAGGGGCCATTTGAGGCCTGGAAGAGGCCTTCTTTAACACAGGCAATTCCTATTGGAAAAATGTCGTTCCTGGGCCACAAATGGCATGAGGATCCAAAACATGGCAAAATGCCTCCCCACATACTTCCTAGGGGTATTGGGATATTTTGGTGCAAAAAGGTTTTTTTTTTAAATTGCAAGCTGGAGGATAATACAACTCCACAAGACCCCTGGGATGGGGAGCAATTCAGTAGTTGTCCATCTCTGCTTTATATCAATGCAACAATAACTCAAGACCATATTATTTTCAGATGAATTGTCATTATTGCTAATGTTATTGAAATTATAGGTGATATTCCTTGGAGGTAGAAGTAAAGTGTGCCTCAGGCGCCAGGATTTTTGACAACGCTGAGCTGGCTGTCTAATCATGATTCCCCCACCCAGAAGTTGGGGAGTTGTTTACATACTATATACAGTATGCTCTTAAATATTAAATCCAACATTTCTGCTCACTGGGTAGGCATAATACTGTTTTGAGATTAGGGAACCCTGCAAGGTTTTTCAAGAAAAAATTAGTAGATAGCAATGCAATATTGGTCAATAACTTTAACAGAGTTTTTCTCTGTTTTCTCTATATTTCAAATAGGGTGGGGTTCTAAATGTACATAGTAGTGGCTGTTCCAAGACCACTCAGTGAATTTATTTCTTCCTCTTTCACTGCTGATTCTATTAGGAAATGCTTCATCGTAACTCCTACATTCTGTTTGTTATCACTGGTAACACATTTATTTAACAAGTTTCCATTTCACACTAGAGTAACATGAATATGACCTTAAAATTCATAGTTCTTGGTAGTGCCTAGTTGTAAATATAGTATTTCAGTATTTGTACAACAGCTATGCTTTATATTACAGTATGACTAACTGCACCTTTCCTTTTTTCTGTCTTATTGTGCAGAGGGCTTATCAAACCCAATAAATACATTCTGCAGTTCTTAACACTTGAAGTAGTCAGTCTGATGTTATTTATGCAACTGTTCAAGTATATTCTGTTTTTGAAAAATACTGCAAGGTTGTTTCATATGAAGTTCCCATAATTCTTCATCACTGGTTATGCTGGCAAGGGTTGATGGGATTAATAAACAACAACAACAAAAGAAAAAGCCCTCAGGAGCCCTGCTTGCCCACAGCTAATATGAAATAACCGTGTTGTTTAACATAGTGAAATGGTTGTTTAATAAGGTTGTTTAATTAGACTTTGCATTTAGGCCTATTGATGAGGAATTCCACACAGATTTGCAGAAAGTTGAAAAACAATTTTGAAATGTAGCAAGTAGAGAAAAGCTATTTCTTATCAAACTCTTTTGCTTAATATCTTATATGTTTCCATAAAAAGGCTTCATTCAGATGTGTGTGCTTTACTTTCTAGATGTTTTCTTTCATTAGAACTGTAATAGAGGCTAAAGTGGGTTGATTTTATGGAATTTATTATTATTATTATTATTATTATTATTATTATTTACTCACCTGTATAATGAAGCTTCCCAGTGGATAGTATGTCTGCCAGAAGAATTCAGTAGTTGAAGAGGATGTTCTACACTGAACACTGTGAATCTTTACTCATTGGCAATTCATTCCAAAAACTTTCCAATATGATAAAGAAATAAAATTAATATTTAGTAGAGATGAAAACCATTTCAGTGTTCAAAAATATTCTGCAGTAAAAAATATAGATATTTAGATAGTTTAAAGGGTATAATAAAATAAAAACAATAATTGAATGTTTTGCTCCTCTCTTGATATGTCTACTTTGGTATACAGTGGTACCTCGGGATACGAAATACCCAGGTTACGAATTTTTCAGGATACGAATAAATCCCATAGGGATTTATTGTTTCGGGTTACGAAAGTTTTTTCGGGTTACGAAAAAACTCCGGCGCTGTTTTAAATGGAGCCGCGGCAGAGCCGCGGCTTTTTTCCCCATTAGCACCTATGGGTTTTCGGCTTACGAAGGCTTTTCGGGTTACGAACGGTGACGCGGAACGAATTATTTTCGTAACCCGAGGCACCACTGTATTACCTCTTAACATAGGACCATTGATGTTCATGTAAATGTTTATTACATTGCTTCACATTTGAAGTACACATAAAATAGCTAAAGTAAATACAGTTTCACAGGCCGAAACTTGGTTTTCAGTGAAATTTAATACTGTATATCATTTTCCTTGTCACTGGTAAGGGTGGAATTTGATCCATAATTTTCAGCTATTATAAAAAAAACTGCAATAATCTTGAACTTAGCAGTCCATATGATAGAAAAGCATGTAGCAATGCAGCACTTCATAAGAACAGTTTCCTTTTTGTGTGTTACTTCAGTATTGCACATAGGGGCAGAACAGACGGCCCCTGTGAAAGCCAGGTTTGGGCCATAGCAACTGCACGCCACAGCCCCAATCCGTTTTTTTGCCAGCCCAAAAAGAAGTGGCAAATTGCAGCTCCTATTTGCACCAGCAAAGAGCTGGCTTTTCGTGCGCTGTGATAGCTTTTTGGCACTTCTGCGGTATGTAAACACCATGCCGCCAGAGTATAGTGAAGCTGGCCCATGTGTGGACAGGCGGGCAGCATGACGCTGGCTTCTGGGTGGCTTCAGAGTGTGTGACATCAAAATGCTGCGCTTTAAAGATGCTTGAAAGTCAGCGCAAAAGGGCAGTCTGTTTCGCCCCTTTGTCTCTCAAATTCTAACAATTACCTTAGAGTCTATATTAATATATATGAAATTCCCTGTCGCCATTTGTGCAAATTATTTGATATTGCCTGAGGTCCCAAGTGTGAGTGCTGGCATTTCCTTATATTTTAAGGCTATTTTTAGGTGAAGTGGTGCATTTAACGTATCTATGGAAAATTACCAGAGGGAGGCAAGGTTGTGGATATCAAATATTAAATATTGTTTTAGGTTTGCATTGTTTCATCTCTAATAAAATAATCTTTCATTTTTTAAAGAGCTCTCTTGACTTCATTTTTCTTTGTTCCCAAATTGATATAGCTCCAGTGGCTTTTAGACAACTATGAAACAGCAGAAGGAGTTAGTCTTCCCAGAAGTACCCTCTACAACCATTATTTGAGACATTGTCAGGAGCATAAATTGGACCCAGTTAATGCTGCTTCTTTTGGAAAACTAATAAGGTCAATTTTCATGGGCCTAAGGACCAGAAGATTGGGAACAAGGTTAGTGTAAAGAAACAAAGTTTTTGATTAATGAGAATGAGAATTTCTTGCCCCTCCAGTAGCAAACACGGTGTCTGTGAATCAAAACAAGACTACTGAGAAACAAATGGGAGGGGGGCATTTAAATGTTCAGAAAACTCCAAGACTTGCCAAAGTACACAAATATTTGTTGTTGGCGCCAAAATAAAACAACCCCCTATCTGAACTGGCAAAGGCTGACCAAGAAGGCCGTTTTAAGGCTGTGGTGGACAGCTCCATGTAAGTGTTAACCAGTATAAAGCAGCTGTCAAAAAGCAAATTCTATGCTAGGGATCATTAAGAAAAGAATGAAAGATAAAAATTATTTTAATATGTACTGTATATCGAAATCCATAGTGAGCCAATATGGTGTAGTGGCATGACTATTGGACTATGACTTTGGAGATAAGGGTTCAAAACCCAGCTCAGCCACAGAAACTCACTGGGTGACCTTGAGCAAGTCGCAGTCTCCCAGCCTCAGGAAGGCAAGCCCAAACCCTCTTGTTTAACAAATCTTGTTTAAGAAAATCCTGTGATAAGATTGCCATAAGTCAGAAATGACGTGAAGGCACACAACAACAACAAATGCCTGGCATGGTGGCATGGGCCCATTTTAAATAGTGTGCATATCTTATCTACTGTGCAGAAAATTCTGACTGCCATATTTAAGAAAGGATGCTGCAGATCCCGAAGAAGTGAAGATCTGAGCAACCAAAATTATCAAAGTGCTAGACCAACTCTCCAGTGTGGGAAGGTTTCAGTGTTCCGTGTTTATTCATTTGGAAAACGACAAATAACAGGGGGCATGATAACAAGGTTTATACAATTATTCATCGGTGGCGATAGAATTTGTTCTCCCTCTTTCAAGTAGAGTTGTGAGGTAAAATAAGGGGCAGGACTCTTACACCTTTAATGGTTTTGTAGATGAAGGGATTTCAGCAGATATTGCATGCATGAGAAGCAACACTTGCTGAAATTCCCTCTTCTGCATAACTGTTAAAGATACAAGAACCCTGCCTCTTATTTTGCTTGGTGTTGCAAGTTGTTAGAACCCAGGATCATCCAATGAAGATGAATGGTGAAATATGTAGGAGAACTTCACATGTTAATTCCTAAAACTTCACACCATAAGATTCCATGGTAACAAACAATTTGAATAGGTTGAAAGCAGGTATTAGACAATTCTTGGAGGACTAGGCTATCAATGGCTGTATAGTATTTCCAGAATCAGAGGGAGCATGCTTCTGAATACCAGTTGTTGGAGAACAGCAGTGAGAGTGGGCTATTTAATACTCTCATATCCAGCTTGTGTTTCTTATATGCATCTGACTGGTTATAGTGGAACACAACAAGCTGGACCAGATACATCTTTGGATTGTTCTACCTTTGTTAGATAGAGGTTCTTTACATCAAGGACACAGATTCTCCTTGAAATATTTTTTTATACAGATTTTTTAAATACAGTTTTTATACACTAATGTGGTAGTAGACATGATCAATTCCCCTCCTTTTTAGAATTATTTTAATTTGCATATTTTTAAAAAAGTTTCTGTGTGTTGGTAGACATGATAAATTCTCCTCCTTTTTAGAATTATTTTAATTTGCAGTGTTTTAAAAAAGCTTCTGTGAAGAGGTTGATGTGGTAATTTTTTATAAAATATTTGCAGTTGTAACTAGCTGAATATCAGATTCAGATATCATTTCCTTTAGATGGAATTAATGCCATTAGATCTGTCCATATTTACATAGCCCACAGCAATGGGGTGGGGAGATCAATCAAAGCATATTTAATGCTTATCATTAGCTTCCATCAGTAACCTTCCAAAGTTTTCTCACTTCTCCCATAATTTTCCTAACATTTGTAAGGTAACCAGTAACATTTTTTTTTCTCAACAGGTAAAAATGGAATTACTGAAAAGTGATTTTTTATTACTAGTACTAGGAGGTATCATTCTGGAAACAACTTTAATACTATGAAACAGGATTTTGATTTAAAAACTATGAAATTTCAAGAACAACTGAAAACTGTCCAGGAGCATCACGTATTCACAATAAATTTCTTATTTTTAATATTTGTGTTTTTTCCCTCAAAGGGGGAACTCCAAATATCATTACTATGGGATACGTGTCAAGCCAGACTCTCCTCTTAATCGGTTACAAGAAGACATGCAATATATGGCTATGAGACAGCAACCCATGCAGCAGAAACAAAGGTAGAGTATTGCCAGTTGATCCTACCATTTTGTATTTAACATCTTTTACACTTTCCTGCTCTTTAGTGGTGAGTGGATAGCTAGGGACAAGATATATAATTTTCAGTATATAACCAATACAGGCGTTCTCCACTTGTTTGACAGACTACAGACCAAGGTACGATCGAAAAGCAAAAATCGTAAGAATATGGAACCTATAGTGCCCTAGCCTGTCAAATAAGTGGGTGACAGTTGTATTCAATACACCCAGAAGCGCTCATAGTATTTCTTGCCATAGAAAATGAAATTCATGGGGTCACCATAAGTCAGCACACTTGCAGACACAGACACACTCCGTAACATGACCCAAATAGATGCTTCCCATGGGTCTTTCATTTAATTGAAACACTTCCATCTGGAGAGACTTACTGTATTGCCATAATATTATGTCATCATATAATAACAAATTGTGTGCTTTCAAAAATATGAAAAATATAGTAGGTCTTCAGTATCCCCAGAGGTTTAGTTACAGGACCTTCTGTGGATATCAGAAACTATGGATGCTGAAGTCAGTATTTAAAATCTAAAATTGCTCTACCCTTGCTCTTTGCCTTCCCACCATGAAGATTCCACTAGCTTTTAAACCTCTCCCTCTCTCCCATCCCACCACACAGTTTTCACCAGATTTTCAATTCCTGTATCTCCCTTATCACCACAAAGCCTTCACCAGATTTTAAACCTCTAGATCTCTCCCTTCTCATCATGAAGCTTTAACCAACTTTTAAACCCCTGGAATTCTCCTTTCCCACCACCTTGCAGCTGCAGCCTTTGCTACTGCCTTGGAGTCTCAGTTCTTGGCCTTCCTGCAGTTGATCACGAGTTTAAAAAAACAAAAATAAAACTATACTGAACCTACAGAGAGCTCACCTTTTGTCTTTCCATATACTTCTCACCTTTGAAGTCATCAGAAGTATTCATCTAAATAGGGACACATGATTTGGCCTTTAGTTAAAGTCATTTTAAATGAAGGTGGTGATGGAATTAATTGCGGCTGCCTGCAGTTTGTGTGTGTGTGTGTGTGTTTCCTCTCCGCCATGGCGGGCTTTAAGACACTCCAGCGGTGTATGTCTGGCTAGCCAGGCGGCTTGAATCTGGCTTCCGGGTGGCTTGGGGGAGTGCGTCATGTGTACACCACACTCCCAAGCCAGCTGGAATCCAGCTTTTTATGCTGGTCTGTTCCAGTTGTTGCTTAAGATTGACTGTATTTATGAAAAAATGTACTTAGCCAAACCTTGGTTTGCACTCACTATCTGAAGTCATATTAATTACAATTATATGGCAGAGATTTCACAAACAGCAGATAAGGTTAACAGCATCCAAAATCCACAAAAGAGATATCTTTATTGGGACAACCAAAATGTACACAATATATTTTGCCAGCTTTCGAAGTTCCACTGGCTTCTTGATCAGAAGTGTTAAAAATCATACAGGAGAAAGAAAAATATGACAATGTTTGTCACAGCCCTACAGTTTGTCAATATTTTCTTGTATGATTTTTAAAAAATTTTCTGATGAAGAAGCCAGTGGAACTTTGAGAGCTTGCAACATGTATTTTGTTCATTTTGCTTGTTCCAATAAAGTCATCACTGTTTTGTGGATTTTGGGTGTTATTATACTTTTCTATATAGCCAACATGGCTACCCCGGATATGTTTAGAAAATAAAGTTGTAAACTTGTCTCTGGATCGTTACCATTTTTATCCTATACATAGATGAGCTATGCTTTCACTAAGTATTATTCTATTTTTTTAAAAAATCGATTATCTGTTAAATTCTGTTGATGTTCAATCAGAAGTATTTTCATTCCAGAAACCTAGTCCAGATGGCTAAAAAACACTATGGTGCGTTTTTCAATGTAAGTTAAAGCTGCAGGGGGAGGCTCCAGAAAACTTTATACTACCATAAACATATATTGGATTTAGACCTGTCAAAAGTCTGAATGCTGGAAAAAACACAAGTGTAACCATATATGTATACAGCATGACTTAAACTTACCGTAATTTTGTAAAACTGTTGCAAACTTCTGGTTACACTTCCTTGAGATAAAGCTTTGTAAATATAGTTGGACCTCCGTATTCATGGGGAATTCATTCCGGACCCCCACAGATATGAAAATCCATGCGTACTCAAGTCTCATTAAAAGTAATTTCTATGTAGGGTGTGCGCACCCCCTAGCATGTTCATGTGCACATGCCACCATTAATCAAAGTGGGGCCTTGCCCTCTGCAAATGGCAGGTCTGCTGATAAGGAGGGGGGGGGACTGTATATAGAAGAACATTGCTCTTTATAAGTGGGCTCACTGGTTTGAGCCCAAAATTTCTATTTCAGTTCATTTGGTGGAGTAGTAGATGAAGATGCCTGATTATTAATTTAGATCCTCATCCAGATATCTGTGCATTTCTTCTCCTTCTGCAGTGAATAAATGTGTCAATAACTGTAAATAGTTCATTGATGTGAATAGTTACCTCAGTTTCTTGAGCTCTGAACATTAGGAAAAAATGTTATTTACTGTATATACTCGACTGTAAGTCGACCTCATGTATAAGTCGATGGCAGGTTTTGGGCCCAAAATTATGGATTTTGATAAGACCCATGTATAAGTCAAGGATGAAACTTAGCAGCCTGTAACAAAGGATGTAAAGGATGAAGCAAAGGGAAATGATGCCAAAGAACATACAAAATTCCAGCAGGCATAACTGTTTGTGCTCACCCTTGATGGTTGAGATAGTACCAAGAAGGGATTAAGCTCTCTTCTTTCACCAGGGAATGGTTCCTATATATATATTAGAGTTAAAATTCTGTACTTACATTGACCTGTGGATAAGTCGACCCAGGTTTCTGGGGGAAAAATTTTGACTAAAATGTCTAGACTTATACATGAGTATATACATTACTCTTATTGCAGCATATTAATTCACCACACTCAGATGTAGAAAGAAATTCATATTTAACTATCGAGGTTAGATTGTGTAATTCATTCCATAATCATTAACAACTTCTGTATCTCCTTGCTTGTGGGATTAATAATTATTGAATGTATTTTTGTTCTGGGTTCCTCCCCCCTCCCTAAAAATGAAAGATATTTATGTGCTTTCATATGACTGTGAACAAATTCATATTATTCTTAAATAAATAATTATTGAGGAGATGTATATTCTCCTGAGTTCAGTTTCAGTGTGTGCCTTGACCAGGGATAACATCTGGAGTACTGACCTACCTTCCATCTTGTTAAAATGGGCAGATGTTCAGTCTCATG
The DNA here is from genome assembly GCF_019175285.1 of Sceloporus undulatus. Taxonomy (NCBI): domain Eukaryota; kingdom Metazoa; phylum Chordata; class Lepidosauria; order Squamata; family Phrynosomatidae; genus Sceloporus; species Sceloporus undulatus. The sequence continues at coordinate 241,185,372 of NC_056523.1, forward strand.
TGTGTTTTGTTTATTTTTGTTGGTAGAAGCCGGTAATACCCTCTCTCCCATTTATAGTTGTTTGCTTGCGAAGGACAGGTATACAAAGAAAAGAATGATTACTGCTAGCAGTATTTTCTTTATTATCCTAATTAAGGAAAAAGTATAGAATAAGCAGAAATTGCTTTTAAAACATATCCTTGGCTGGTATATGTTTTTAATGGTATGTGTAAGGTAAGACATCTTTATAGGAACATCATTCTATTTGAAAACTAGTCAGGCTTTATTTAGTTATGACTAAGGCCCAAAATAGACAGGCCAAAAAAAACCTTGGTGGGGCTATGCTGGTGTCGTCTGCATCAAGGTTGTACCAACCACACGTGCTCAGCCCTGATCCGAGCCACCACCGCAGTTTTGAACTAAGCGGGCAAAAAGAGCAGTATTTTATTGCTCCTTTTGGCCCGGTTCTTTTCCGATCACGTGGGTCTGGCATGATTTCCCACTGTTTCCGGGGCATGCGTTGTCTAAATGCTACGCTCCAAACATAATGGGAAACCACGTCATTTGGCCCATATTTTTCGGGCCTAACTTGTTCTGTAGGTTTCAGTGTGACTTAAAAGCCTTAACTAGCTTAGTCTGGATCCAGCCCAAAATATTTGGTGTTTATTTATAAAAGAGTAACACCAGGGTTTATCACCTATGCACATCTCTCCATTATGGTCTTGTGACTGTGTTGCTATGTTGTGTTCTTAAACACTCCAGTGGGGAGATATATACTCCTACAGAAACAGTAAAAGAACAGATAGGACTATGAGATAATGGGGTAAAGGACTAAACAACCAGAGTTTGTGGGAATGTATAGCGGGTGGAACTGAAAAAATCAATGACATTAATGAATTGGACAAAACTGAAGTTTAGATGTCTTTTTGAAATTATAGCTGCAGAAGAGCTCTGTTAAGATTAGAATAGCCAATATAGGGACCATATTGTTTGAACATCCTTTAAAAAGCTAGTTAGATGTAGCAATGTTTTTTATTTTTCTTCCACCATCACCAGAGGTAATATCTTCTGCATGAGAGACATATCTTCTTTTGCTTCATTGGAGAAAACAAACATAATTTCTTTAAATCCTTTCTTAACTACCCTGTAACTTGAAACTGCCATATTTATATTATATTATATTTATTATATTATTTAATGTATATCCTGCCTTTCTGCTAGTATAGGATCCAAGATGGTATACAGCCTTTAGAAACAAAGTGTAACTAAAAGACTCTACGTACAGAAGATAAAATACAATGAAACCAAACCTCTGTTTTAAAACACAAGTTAAAAGCCATTTTATAAACACATATAAAACGTAAAAATAAAATAACAAAATAAATAAAAATGCTCATTGGTTCCCTTCAGCAGTTTCTAAGAAGCTTCACTTGAATAAAACATATTAAATGTCAAACTTTTCCTTATTCTAACATCTTTAATAGTTATAGAAATTTAAAACTCTTATGAAATAGTCCATATAAGGACTTTTTATAATTATGTAGAGAACTGTTATTATTTTAATAACTTCTAGTTGTTCAGCTGCTATACTACTGACATAATAAAAAAAATGTATACTGCACCTTTAGCATCTTAATTTTCAAGACTTCAATAAATGTTGGCAAACGTTCTTTTGTGGCCTATCTGCAAGCAATAGTGCTACAATTTAATTATTCACTTAAATCTGTCCAAATTAAAATCATAGTGAATCAACATTGTTTTCTTGGCCACTGTACTTTTTAAATTTTGTTTGTTTGTTTGTTTGTTTGCAAAATATCTGTTACTAAAATTAACTTTATGCATGCTGATGCTGCCATCACTTTTTGTATTGTGCTTTTCTCCCCCAGCATCCAGAGTATTTGCTAATATAAAATGTAGGGAAGAGACTATAAAAATTTTGGCATACAACTGTACATAATTGAGTTGGCTAATCATTATTAACTTTACATGATTAAGTGGTACTGAAACCAGTTTTTCTTACACTCTGAAAATTCTTCACTATGACAAACAATTATAGCATTAAAACAATTTTTATACTACTTCAGAGCTGATATTGTTGATATCATAGTCAGGACCTGAGTTACATTAGGCCTACCTTATCAACAGGCTAGCTGCCTGAAGATTGAATGCCCATGGATCATCACACCCTATTTTATCAGTTTGTGCTTTGTGTATGCCAGATGTGCTTCTGGAGCCATACACACATCACTTCTCTTGAATAAAATGCAGTGCAACTATCCACATTTTTCCCATCTGTAGGAGGGCTTAGAACTGAACCTCCGCAGATGGGAAGGGACAACTGTATGGACTAGATTTTCTTTATTTTTCAAGACGCTATATGTTAGAGGGGATGTGGTGACTTAATGGTTAAGATATCAGTTCTGACAACCAAAAAATTGAAAAGTTGGCAGTTCGAGGCCCAAGTGCTGCATGATGAGAGTGAGCTCCTGTCACTAGTCCCAGCTTCTGACAACCTAGCAGTTCGAAAGCATGCAGAATGTAAGTAGATAAACAGGTACCACTTCTGTGGTACATTAACAGAATTCGATGCAGACATGCTGGCCACATGGCCACTGGAGTTGTCCTCGGATAACGATGGCTCTTTGGTTTAGTAATGGAGATGACCACCACCCCCTACACTTGGTTACAACTAGACATTCATGTCAAGAGACTACCTTTACCTTTATAAAGTAGAGAACACTAAAAATTTACTGTACTGTGCTTTTGATGATGTTTTGAAGTGACTGACATGTGCTATTTCAGTAGGTGCAGAAATCTGAGCCAATTCACCTTTTACCAAGACCATTTGCTTTTCATATAGCAGGGATAGGAACCATGTGCCCACAGTGTCATTTTTAAGCTCTTGTGCTCACCAAAGGGGGAAAAATTCCCATTTAAGTAGCAGTCCGCCCTCGAGTGGAAGAGTCATATCCCAACGGATATGCCACACCAAACTCACACACTTTGAAAGTTACCACCTGGTCACTTTCTCCTTTATTGGGTGTGGTAGGAGGCTGTCTTAACCTCTGGAGAGTCATTGGGCTGGATTACTGATTATTGTAATAGAGTGTAGTATTAAAAGAATGCCACACCAGTTGTAATCGTCATGGCTACACAAAGCTATATGTGGTGACTCTTCCCAGATTTAATTTGTAGATAAAGAAAATGATGTTGGACAATTGAGGAAAACTGTAAAGGAAATGAGTTCTGACTGGGGGGCTGAGAAAAGCTATCTTGCTATTCCAAATCTTATGGAGTTTGCTACAAAAGATGCCAAAGACAACATCTCTCACTATTTGACACTAAAAAATACAGAATATCTAATAAATTTGAAAGGTTTCAGAGAAATGGAGAAAAAAGATATAATGTTGTCTTATGTTATGTCTACCATATTTTAGGTACAAGCCTATGCAGAAAGTGGATGGAGTCGCAGATGGTTTCACAAGTGGTCAACAGACAGGCACATCTGTTGAACAAACTGTAATTGCCCAAAGTCAACACCATCAACAGTTTTTGGGTATGTCAGAAGTATGTTGCCCAAGAGTCCAAAGAAAAAGAGTTAGTATAGTCTTTGGCTAAGAAATGAAATAATTGTATTTAATGAGGCTGTTCCAGAGTAATTTATTGTGAATTGTACTATTTATGTGGTATTTGATACAAATATTAGTTTCTACTATTTGTATTGTGGTTAACTGAAACTGCCATTCTTACTTAAAACAAACAACAACAAAAAATCAAGTTGACCCTATCTACCATTAGCCAGGCTTTAGCAGGAATTATTAAATAACACTCCAGTTTGATAAAAATGCATTGTCCAGTGAACATCTAACTCTGACATTTATTTAATTTTGCCATTTGCTCTCAAAATATTTTGATGGTTAAACTGACATATCTTTTTATTCAGAGAATGCTGCTTGAACAAGACAGATACCTTGGTTTAATAGACTATTATCTTATCCTTACCATGACTTTTTAACCTAATCTTATTCAAGAAATAGTTAAAATTTACCCAGATCTAGTGTTACTTGAGCTCATGTCTAATGGAATTCATCCTGTACACCAGCATTCTTAGTTGGAGACATTCTTGCACTTGGTTGTTAAGCAAGATGCTATTTTGAATCTTTCAGTTATTCCACAGCATGTTGGTTTGCATCTTCCTGTACCAGCTAAATCACTTGAGTCAAAACTCAACAGTGAAAGAAAGAAAAAGCACTCCAGTGAGAAAAACTGCAGCCATCCTTCAGTCTCAAAGGATCAGTTGAATCCTGATCTTTCCACCAATGCTGGTGTCGAGGCCTCTGGAGCTTTTCCACAAGTGTGGCCACATACCCCTGAAGCAGAAGATTCACAACAATCCTCTGTTGGGGTGAAAGTGATTCAACCTGCTGAGGAAAATGTTTTTGAGTGTGAGGTCCTAGAGTCTTCCTTATTCCTGAGAGTTACAATCTCTCCTTCTCCAGTCTGCACACACCAGTCTGGTGTGTGATTGTTTTGAGGCTGTTTCCTGCCATACCATCTTCACTGCATCAACATTCACATTGTTCTCAATTCCAATTAACTTCAGCATCAGATTCGGCAGCTCATATGTCTTCATGACCCAGATCCTGTTCCAGATGGCACCATTGGTCTCAGTATTCTCAGTAGAAATGCCATCAATTGCACAGGCATCATGGCTATCACAGCACAAGGCACTGTAAGTCAACTTCGATTCAGCTTATGATAGTCATTACTGGTAGAACTATGGTTACCACTATGAGAACTAGGTCCACCTGCAATACTGTGTCGGTGTTGAAAACACTTCTCTGCTCTTTTCTCTGACTGGCAGTCTGTTCAACACACTGGACATGCCTTACACAAAATATTCTCAATGATACAGCAAGAACCTGTAGTATCTAGATACTTACCTGTACAGGAAATTCCAAGATGGTTCCCTGAGACAGGCCAACTTTCAGCTACTGCCATTTCAATTCAAATTGAAGTTCCTGCCATATCTTGGGTATTTCCACATCTCACCTCAATTAATACAAGTTCCAATTCTGGGTGTGCTTTGGATTTGGTAATCTTTCTGATAAAGTAATCCCTCCCAGTTTCATTGGAGACACTAGATTATTTCTCCTACTGATGATGTCAGAGCCTTCATCGACTAGATGATGAGAATGGTGAAGTCACTACCACAGTTCAATGACCTGCTTTTTCACCTCTTTCAGATTCATTCTAATGTACCTGCTACCATACCTTGTCCAAGTCATCCATAAATCCTGGGTAACCCCCTCATCCATACCCTCCACGTCCACCAAGATGGAAGCCCCTTTATAGGGTTCAAGAGTAGAATATGATTTGGCTTGCTCAACATTCAAAGCCAAATTCCATCATTGTGGATGCATCCCAGTCCCAGATGTCTCAAAGATTCTACTTGATGCCAGCCGGTAACGAGGGGAAGAAATTGGATTCAGTGGATAGGAGGTTCTACTCATCTGCTGCTCTCATTTGCAAGATTCAAATTACCTGGACTACATACATGCATACTACCAGCTTCTCTAGGAGAAGCTGACCTGATCTGTCAGTAAATTTGGGGATGAAGATAGAAGAGTAGCTTCATTGCTCCAGTTCAAAGCTCATAAGTTGGCTGGACAGCAGATAATGACCTCTTGCCATGTAGCAGACCGTGGTGGTGAAGCTTTGGCCTGAGCCATGGCCCCCCATAGCCATATTTAGCTTCAATCTTCAGTGCTTTCTAAGCAAGCACAGCCAGTGAAAATCCTGTTTGATGATGATCTGTTCAATGCAGAAACAGGTGCAAAATTGGAACAAAATTGGTCCTCAACCCTGACATTACATGTTGGGCCAAGGTGGTATTGGCTTTCCATATCAACCAGGACATTGTTCTCCCAGTTTTCCTGCAGAATTCTACTTCAGACTTTGAGAGACATTCAGACTGTATCAGTGTGTAGATAGATGGCTTTAGCCTTTTTTGTTGAAAGGACTGCAGTTTTTCATGTCTCATAAAGACTATTTGTGTGTTGCTCTTTGGTGAAGAAAGGACTGCCTGTTTTGTTGTAGGATTTCTGAGGGAGTGAGTAGTGTTGGCTATCAATCTAGTGTATGAACTGGCTCAAAAGGTTGCTCCAGCTCAAATTCAAGCCCATTCCACACAGGCTATGTTGCTTTCCTGGCTTGTGTGCCACTCGAGTACATTTGCAGAGTCGCTACCTACTGCAGCTCATGACCTGCATAATTCATTACAGAATAGACTCAAAGTCTTGGCTGATACTGCTTATGAGAAAGCTGTACTTCATTTCAATATATTTTGAACATACTGTATTGAAGTTTTACTTCTGTACTGATGCTTGTAGGTCTTTCTATCCCTTGAAACTGCTTCTATACCATTGTTGCTTATATTGTTATTGCCTTGAATAGGTAGGGGTTTTATGTTCATGGTTTGATGTCCTGCATCATTTCACAATGCATTGCATTAATGTTCAGCAAACCTTTGACTTGTTTGCAATGACACTCTTGCCTCCCATTTGTGTAGCTTGCTGTGAGTCACAGAGTCCACAAAGAAAAAGAACAGGGTGCATACCTGTAATGCTAGTTCTTTGAGTGGTCATCTGTGAACTCACACAACCCCACCCATCCTCCCTTTATCATGTCCTGCCTGTCCTATGGATTTCTGCATTGGCATCCATGGTACTGGAAGTTCCAGTGGGAAGGTCCTTATATAGGGGTACTGGAGGTAGGTGGGGCTACTGGCAAAACATTTGTGTAATACTTTAGATGGTTCTGAATTATGCACTATGCATGCACAGGATAACCTGTTTGTGTGAGTTTACAGATGACCATTCAGAAAACTACAGTTATAGGTATGCAACCTGTCTTCTTTCATTTCAGGCAGTTCAGAGTCAATAAAGAAATTTGGGGATTACAGGGGGATAGAGGGGAAATAGATTATGAATATGTTGGCCCAAAAAAGGTTGGCAAGGGGAGGAGTAATGTAGTCCTGTGCATTGGTGTCATGCCTTTGTCAGGGAATTTAAACCAAACAGGTAGCTGAATTAGAATATCTGGATGTCTCTGAGTGTGGCAGAAGACCTATACAAGGCTGGATGGTATCTTTCCCATTGGCTTTCTCAAAAAAACAACAACCAAGTAAAGCAGTAAGAATTTGGCGTCACAGTTTCTGATGTCGAACTATCGCTACATAAAATAATACCTTTTTGTGACATTTAGCATGCACAGAAATTAGTTGAATGAAGAGCAGTCTGATAGTTTCTGTTGAGGTTATGGGGGATCCTTGCTCTCTTTGACAATGCCAAAGTTTGGGAAGGGAAGTTGATGTAACTTATGCCCAGGAAGAAACTTCATCCAAAATAGGAAGTGACTACTAGTTTTTGGGGGAAATACTCCATGAGCCCCGAAACAGGGTGAGGGTAGTTGAAATCTGGCAAAAATTACTTCTGACAGTCCATAGAGAATTGTTTTAAAAAGTATGGTCCACAGGCTGAGAGCCATGATTCAAGGCTATCCAAAATCTGACTTCCATGTCACTTGCTTTTGGGGGAAAAAACTCTCTCCTGTATCCAGAGTCCAAAAAGGGTCAAAAACATGGCAAAATTGTCTTCCAAACCCTATAGGGTTTTCGGGGGGTTCCTGGGTGCGAACCAGCAATAGTAAAGCCATGACAGAAACCAGGAACAATTGATATATTAAAAATGTGTGTATATTCGCAGTTCTGATTACATTTTAATGTAGAAGCTTTAGAATTATACAGCACATGATACTGGAGAATAAATAGCAGGATGAAATATTCAAGGAAGTCTATTGATCATTTGGTTAAAAATTTAGAATCTGCATAAGTATTTGTTGTTTAGTAGAGACACAAGCAGAGACATTTTAGCAGAGGAAGCTTTGCATATGGGATGGGGAACCTCAAATGCAATGCACAGGAATAGAATGGGGGATCCCTGGCATGGCAGCTGTAAATGTGGAAGGGATCTTGGGCCTGTGAGCAGGAACCACAAAAAAAAGGCAAATGTAGTTTGAGGTTACACCACGGGAACCATAATTTCCCAGTCACAAGGTGTAAATAATTCTAATTGATTCTGCACTAGTGTGACCTTAAAAGTCTGGGTCTTCCATTTTTAGAAGCACATAGAGGCATTTGAATGGGTTTGGGGAAGAGTGAGTGATAAAGATAAATGGGGCTACAGAAATGAAGTCTATGAAGAAAGACTAAAGAAACTGTATATTTTTAGCCTGGAGAAGGAGAGATTTGATGGAAATATGACAGTTCTGTTCAAATACTTGCCGGTTTGTCACAAAAAAAGGCAGCAAAAATGGGTTTAAATTAAAGGAGGATAGATTTTAGTTGAACATTAGGAGAAATCATAGGAAAAGTTGAAGAAGTTCACCAAAGGGGTGTTAGTCTCTATCTATCTATCTATCTATCTATCTATCTGTAGCTCTAAAAGCAGAGACTGAACAGTTAACTGCTGGAAATGTAAATCTGGGTTTCCAGCAATGAGTAGAGGATTGGACTAGATGTACTACAAGACTCCTTCCATGCCTATATTTCCTATAAATAGAGCACATACCATACAGTAGATCTGGCTACTTTTACTTCAAATATTTAATTTAGAAATATAAAATGTTGATTCCTTTTTAATTGCACACTATTAAACTTATAATAAAAATGAATACCTTATTGGTTTTGCGTCCAACACTTTGACCTTTTGGGTATTTACTTCTTCATATCATTCAGCATTTTCCTAATTAAATTGTGATTGACACAGTCTACAATATCTTTCTTCCATTATGTTTCCATGGAAACAGATGCATCTCGGGCACTTCCAGAGTTTGGAGAAGTTGAAATCTCTTCTTTGCCAGATGGTACTACTTTTGAGGATATTAAGTCACTCCAGAGTCTCTATCGAGAGCACTGTGAGGTAAGGATGAGTGATTCTTTAAAGCAGGGCTTGGAAGTAATGTGGTACCTGTAACAGTGTTACCTGAGATATGTAACTGGGAGCATTAAATAGCACAATAGCATAAATGTTACTTTTCCTCATTTGTTTTTAGGGGCAAAAATGCTTTGAGGAAATCATTTTGTTGGGTTTTTTCTCCCTACATCTTTAGACATTTTCTTTTTGGATGGGTTTTAAAAAGAAAATTTTTATAAACAGTGAAAAACTAATGAGATATGCAACAAGTAGTGCACTGCACTTTTTGTAACATTAAAGGCAGCAAGTTATTTTGGAAGGCTTGACAACAAATAATATAAAAATAATTATCCCAACGAGAGATGAAACTTTTTGACATACAATAACCTCTTTGTTTGAATCATAAGAATATGGAAAAAGTAGAAGAGGAATGTTTTCCCGAATTAGAATTTTTCAAAAAAAAGGGGAAAAAAAGAAAAAAGATGGCAGTAGCAAAGCAAGTAAGAGTCAAATTATTAAAACAATATAAAATACGTATGTAGGAAAAAGAATAGAATTTTGATTATGAACTGAAGGAATCTTTTTAGGGTATAGAGGGAAATTTGAGTAAGGTAATTTAATTAATTTGAAAGATAAAGATCCCAATGTCAGGGAAACTAAGGAAGTTTCTTCTTCGTGGTCTCTGCGAATCATACAAATGGGTTTCACTGCGCCTGCGCAGTGCTGCTCGGAACCTTCTGGAATCACTGGGCAAAGTTTACTTTGCAACATATAGAAACTTTTTGGCGGTAACTCCACCCACCCGTTATAAGGCCCATGTCTTCCTGCTGTTCTCCCCAGTTCCTTTTTTCCGCCGCGCTAGCTGCTTCTAGGAACTTTCGCTCGCTCTAGCTTGTTACGGAATCACTTTCACTAGACCTCGGACTGTTTTTGACCACTCTCTTTCTCCCGCCCCGGTAACTTCGGACTTCTTCGGCTTGTTTTTTGACTTCGCTTTTGACTCTCCCTCGGATTTGACGACTCGGAAGGATGCCTGCGCCCTTCAAGAAATGTGATGTCTGTGGGGGCAAGGTGCCCGTCCAGGACCCTCACTCCTCCTGCCTGTTTTGCCTGGGAAAGGACCATGATGCCAGAGCCTGTCACCTCTGTAAGTCTCTGTCCTCCCAAGCCAGGAAGAACCGGGAGTCCCGGCTGACTTCGGCTATTGCCCTGGGGAAGGTCCGGGAGGGACGTCCCCGCTCGTCGTCGCTCCCTCCGGCTGCTCCGCCTGCGTCTTCTTCACAGGCCAGCGCTTCAAGTGTGGTCTCTGTCCCGGCCGGGACACGGTCTCCGACCACCTCCGATGTGACCCGTGGTCCCCCGAGACCCAGTGTCACCGACGAACCCTCCAAGCGCCCCCAGAAAACCTCGGGGACTGAGGGTTTCGAGCCCAGGGAGAGATCCGGGAGGAAGCCATCCCCGGAGGGCTCGCGCTCGAGAGAGCGTCAGGAGACGGAGGTCCGGACCGCCTCGCTACCATCCTCCAAGGCGTCGTCGAAGGCATCTCGACACGCTCCCAGGTTGCCCGAGACGGGGGCATCTTCCTCGGGGATGGCGGCACCATCGGAGAGGGCTAAGCCAGCCAAGACCCACTCCAAGGGACCCACTGTCCTGCATGACTTGCCGGACAATCCCTTCTTCCCGCCTGAAGACCTGGCGGTGACTCCGACGTCTTCCAAGAAGAGGCGTCATACCGAGGTGACCGAGGCAGCTCCACCCAAAAAGTCCAAGACCAAGGATCACACCGGGTCGGAGCGTCCAGCCAAGTCAACGGAGTGTGCTTCACGCAAGCAATGCTCCCCCTCCAAGGAGACCTCAGAGAGGACCGCCTCGCGCCCGGAAACGGCTGTCTCAGCGCATGCAACCACGGTGCTGACCACACCGCTCCCGCCGGCTCAAGATCTGGCCGCCGTCAGCGAACCAACCTCTCCCCAGAGGGAGCCATCTCTGCTCTCTGTCCATTCGGATGAGGAGGAGGCTGTCCCGGTTTCTGACACCGACGAGCCGCGGGGGCTGGACACGGACATGTTCTTTGACACCGAGACTCAAAGATACTACATGTCGGTCCCCAAGGAAAAGGCCTTCTGGGAATTCACCAGGCTTAACTTGCGCCCGGCGGGTCCCCAGGGAGACAAACCATCATCCTCCCATGCTGTGGCCTCGTCTTCGGTACCTCGTCGCCCGCCTTTCGAGCCACTGACTCCGCAAATCCCGGCTCGCACTCCATCCCGAGCCAAGGTGACTGACATTCCCCTGACGTCTGACTCTGATTCGGACCAGGATCCCTTGCCTCCATCGCGGGAACCTTCGGACGGAGAGGAGGACCCATCCGACCCACCCTCGCCACAGGGGATGCATCACCCGGGCTCCTCATCACCTACTGATGATGTTCGCTCCTTCAGCGAGCACATCATTAAGATGTGCCGGACTCTTGACATCGAGCTTTCCCCGCCTGAGGAGGAGGCCCGCGATCCGGTAGAACGCCGGGTCCTCGGTCATGTCCCCACTCCACCCTGCATCCCAATGTTGCCTTCATTGCAGTCCATTGTGCAGAGGTCATGGGATGCCCCGACTTCGCTCGCCGTGTCCTCCAGGAAGGTTGAGATGCTATACCGGATCTCCCCGCCGGGCTGTCCGTGGTTGACCGACCATCCCAAGCCGAACTTGGCCATTGTGGAGGGGACACAGCAGACCTTCGTGCCGAAGCAAGCGACGTCCCCGGCAGACCGAGAGGCCAAAAAGATCGATGGCCTGGCTAAGAAGGCCTACTCTTCGGCCGCCCTCACCGTGAAGGCTATAAATTACAATGCCTGTATGGGGGCATACATTCAGGCCTTGATGGAAGGGATTTCGCCCATCATCCCTGACGTCCCTGATGAGGTCCAACGTCGCTTGGTGGAGATCCGCGATGAGGCCCACTCGATAGGGAGTTGGATCATCACCACCTCCAGGAACGTCGCCGACTGCGCGGGACGAGGCATGGCAGCATCACTAACTCTGCGCCGGCATGCCTGGTTGAGGGGATCGGACCTCAACGCCAACGTTAAATCGGCCATTGAGGACATGCCCCTGGACGGTACCGGCCTTTTCCACGCCGACACTGACGAGCGTCTGAACCGCAAGTTCAGAATGAAGGCTGCGGCTAAGAAGCACAGGATGTTGTCCACCCCCATCTCGCCCTTCAGAAGGAGGCACCGTCCTTGGCCGCCGCAAGGTCAGTCCCAGGGCTCCTTTTCTCAAGACCGACAGCCTCAGCAGCAGGGCTCACAGAGGCGCCGTTACCCCTCGCAGTCTTCCTCCTCCTCTGGCCGTCGCAATTTCCCGCCTCGGTACCGCAAGTCCCGCCGGCAGGACACCGACCAGGGGAAGAAGAGAGCCTGAAGGGACGCAGCGCACTTCGTTTCCCCTTCGCCCTTATTCTTTTTGGACATCCTGAGGCCTTTTGTTAACATCTGGGCCTCGATAACATCGGACTTGTGGGTCCTTAACATCGTCCGCAGGGGATATGCCCTCGAGTTCCAAGAGCTCCCTCCAACCGGGGCCTTTATGTCCACTCTCCCCTCGGACACCCTTCTCGACGAAGTGCGCGCTTTACTGGAAAAAGGGGCAATCTCCCCTTTACCGCCCGAGCAATGCTCTAGGGCTTTTTTCTCCAGGTACTTCACGGTACCGAAGGCGGATGGGGGAATCAGGCCCATCCTGGACTTGAGACAATTAAATCTGTTCCTTGAATACCGTCACTTTTGAATGGTAACCTTGGCCTCCATTCTGCCTCTGCTCCATCAGGGCCTGTGGTTTGCAACTGTCGACCTGAAGGATGCCTACTTCCACATTGGGATCCGGGAGTCTCACCGAAGATTCCTCACCTTCGCTGTGTGCTCCGTCGCGTACCACTACAACATCCTCCCCTTCGGCCTTGCCACGGCACCGAGAGTCTTCACGAAGTGCATGGCACCGGTGGTGGCCTACCTTCATCAGAAGGGGTTCATGGTCTTTCCGTACCTGGACGACTGGTTGTTCGCTGCCGAATCCCAGAGAGAACTGCAGGAGGCACTCTCATTCGCCTTACGCCTTTTGGACTCCCTCGGTCTGGTCATCAACCGAGAGAAGTCCCACTTCACACCTTCCAGACAGGTCAAGTTCATCGGGGCCATCCTCGACTCCGAAACATGCTCCGCCTTTCTCCCTCCAGACCGTTTCCAGGCGCTGACGACTTCGATCGGGCCTTGCATCTCTCACAGAAGGGTGAGGGCCAGGGATGTCCAAGTTGCCCTCGGCCACATGGCATCGATGATATTCGTCACACCATGGTCAAGACTCCGCCTTCGACCTCTTCAGTCCTGGTTCCTCTCGACCTTCTCCCCGATGACAGACCCTCCATCCAAATGGCTCACGGTACCGAGACCTGTAGCCGCTTCCCTCAGATGGTGGTTAGACGGCCGCAACGTGTGCATCGGAATGCCCTTTCATCTGCCTCAGCCCCAGCTGACCCTGACAACGGATGCATCCCTGGAGGGATGGGGCGCTCACCTGCTCGACCTGGTCGTCAAGGACAGGTGGTCTGCCCAAGACAAGCTCCTCCATATCAACGCTCTGGAGATGTTTGCGGTGGAGAAAGCACTGAGGGCATTCGAATCCGTGGTCACAGACAAGGTGGTCCTCCTGAGAACGGACAACACCACCGTGATGTACTACATCAACAAACAAGGAGGCACCAAGTCAAAGACCCTGCTCAACCTCACTCTCCGCATCTGGGACTGGTGCATCCAGAGGCGCGTCCTCCTCCAGGCGATTCATCTTCCCGGAGAGGACAACGAGCTGGCAGATTGCCTGAGCAGATCCCCTTCGGTGTGCCACGAGTGGAGGCTCCATCCCGAGATGGTCAGCTACCTCTTCGACCGGTGGGGAAATCCCCGGATCGACCTCTTCGCAACCAGATGGAACAGCCACTGTCCCCAGTTCTGCTCCAGGAAGCGAATGGATGGATCCCTCGGAGACGCGTTCGCTTTCCTCTGGACGGGGGAGCTCCTCTACGCCTTCCCTCCGTTCCCTCTCATCATCAGGGTGGTGTCCAAGATGACAACAGACCGGTCGCATGCGATCCTGATCACCCCGTGGTGACCGAGACAACCCTGGTTCGCCTCTCTTCTCCACCTCTCCAAGAGGTGCTTCCTTCACCTCGATTCTCGCCCGGACCTGCTGTCGATCCAGGACGGACGGATTCTCCACCCGGACATCGAGAGCCTACCGCTGGTGGCCTGGAGGATACGGCCCTAACCGCCCTGCCGGAGGCCGTGAGGACAGTGATCCTGGCTGCGAGGAAACCTTCCACCCAGCGGTCCTACGCCCTAAAATGGAAGAAATTTGGCCTCTTCCTTGATCGGAAGGGTTTGTCTCCTGCTCAGGTGTCCACTCCAGTGGTGCTGGAGTTTTTGATGGCGCTTCTGGATGAGGGGTTGTCCCTCGCATCCATTAAGTGCTATTTGTCTGCCATTTGCGCTAAGTATCAATTCGGGGGGGAGGGTTTCTTTTTTCAAGGATCCTTTGGTGAAAGGGTTCCTTAAAGGATGTGCCAACCTATACCCTCCGGTGTCGGTACCAGCGCCGGCTTGGAGCTTGGAGGCAGTGCTGTCTGCACTCCAATCCAAGCCCTTTGAACCGATGGCCACGGCGGACTTGAGACTTTTGACTTGGAAAACTGCCTTTCTTGTGGCCATCACCTCTGCCCGCTGTGCGGGCGAACTTTGTGCCTTACGGAGGGACCAGCCCTTCCTGAGGTTCCATAAGGACAAGGTGGTCCTCCGGACAGACATTCCCTTCCTGCCTAAGGTTGTCTCCGCTTTCCACATGTGCCAGGACATTGTGTTGCCGACCCTCGCTTCCAATCCAACTTCGGATGCGGAGCAGAGCCTGCACTCTCTTGATGTCAGGAGAGCGTTGGCATTTTACCTGGACAGAACTGCTGCCTCCAGTTGGTCCGAGAGACTTTTCCAGTGTTACTCGGAACCGAAGAAGGGGTTGCCTGTGTCTGCGCAGAGGTTCTCCAAATGGGTGGCCGGTACCATCCACCTCTGCTATGAACTCTTAAGCAAACCTCTCCCCAGCAGGGTTCGGTCCCATTCTACGAGGTCAATGTCAGCGTCCTCCGCATTCCTCTCGGGGATTCCTTTGGAGGATGTCTGTAAGGCTGCTGTCTGGTCCCAACCTCTGACTTTTATCAAACATTATAGGTTGGACACCAGAGCCATTCGAGACGCAGCTTTCGGGAGGGCTGTGTTGGTTTCAGGGTTGCATTGATTGCATCACTGATGGTTGTGTTTCAGCATTTATGTAAATAATGCCTTCTTGTTTCTATTCTGTGAATGTCAGTTTGCACTATTTCATTGAGATAGGTCTTGCACGACCTTATCTTCCCTTCTCAGGTTTAGCAATGTTGTTGCTATGTTTGGTTTGTGCAAAAACAAAGACTGACTCCTTTATGGTTCAAGGTGTTTATTATTGTAATAAATGTACCTTTGGTTTACCATAGCTTTGGTCTCAGGACACTCCCTCCGCCGCATACCTAAGCTTGTCAGTCTAAACCCATTTGTATGATTCGCAGAGACCACGAAGAAGAAGGACAGGTTGCTTACCTGTAACAGTATTTCTTCGAGTGGTCATCTGCAAATACATACAAATCCCACCCGTCCATCCCCTCAGTGTCCTGCTCTTATTGGCTCTTTCCATCGCCTGCTTGGCGGAGAAATTGCGGAACTGGGGAAAAGAGCGGGAAGACAGGGGCCTTATAACGGGTGGGCGGAGTTACCGCCAAAAAGTTTCTATATGTTGCAAAGTAAACTTTGCCCAGTGATTCCAGAAGGTTCCGAGCAGCACTGCGCAGGCGCAGTGAAACCCATTTGTATGTATTCGCAGATGACCACTCGAAGAAATACTGTTACAGGTAAGCAACCTGTCCTTATATATTTTGGATGTTGAGGCTATACTTTCTTGAAATTACTGAAATATAAACTGGAATATTTTTATATATGTTATGAGAATTATGATAAGAGAACTGTGAATATGTAATTTGGTTAATATTATCCAAGTCGAGACCATCATTCTTTTACTTCTTCTCATGCAGTCAAAAGCTCCTGATATGAGGAGTATTACATCCCATATATTATGGCAGTGTTTCCATTGCCTGAAAAGTAGAATATTGTACAAAGACATAACACAACACATACTAAACATGTGTGCTGGAAAAGATGTCTTTGTTGGTCATAGAATAGAGAGCTAGTGTAGTGCGTTAATTGAGATTCCTGACTTACACTAGTCTTCAACAGTATTCATCTTGTCACATTGCAAGTCCCTCCTATAGTCTAACTGACTTGCTATGGAGCATGAGGATTTGCTATTCTTCATGAGCCAATATTATGGATTTTGCTGTGACGTGGATAAGTCAAGGGTAAACTTAGGGTATGTAACAAGCAAACATGTTCCTCTCATTTAAAAAAATGCATAGACTGAACATACTAAGGAAGAGCTGATACCACAGATACGGAGAGCCGACTATACTTTCTTCTCTGTCTCCATCGTACTACACAAATTTCCATATCCTTGCTATCTTAACCATGGATAAATGTGCAACTGCAACAACCTTTGCTGTGTTTTGCAGTTAATCAAAGTTTTGTAACTAAATTTAAATCCTACAGGCAACACTGATATAAGCATTAACCACAATTAAGTTCAGCTGTGTGAACTGGGGAAATCTGCTCAGTGCAGTCAATAAACTTGCTGAGGTTTCTTGAGCTACTACATAATTACTACTTGAAAGAAAAAATCCACCATTCCCATATTCAGAAGTTGACTGATAAATAATGAATGCTTGCTAAGAAATTTGTGTACTTACCTGCTTTCTGAAAGATGGTGGGTTTTACCGGACTTGGTACCTTGTCAGAACAGCACCTTCAATTTATTCTGAGGATGTGTGACTCTGATGGAGTCATCAGAGTCAAACAAAAAATTAGAAATACCACTTTACCCAATTCACAGCTATAGACCTCTTTCAGTTTCATTCATGTTCTTTCATTTATTGTTTTCATGTAGGCCAGCCCTTCCATTGTAGTTTTTGGGCATAATCCAGGGATGGACTTCCACTGGTGTAATAGTGGGTTCCTGGAGGGGTGTAAGTGGGCAATCTCTATCCCTAATGTACCCCCAAAACCAGTTTTGGAGGAGTGAGAAATCCTCTGGGTTTTTTGTTTTTAGAAATTTCACAGGGATACAGTAGGAAAAGAAGGGGGGAAATTCCAGCAGTTGAGTATTGAATGTAGACCCCCCCCCCCCCCCCTTTATTTGTACTTGCCTTTTTTGCAAGAATGGATACATATTTTTATCAGGACACAAATATTATCTGATTAGTTTTGATGTCTACATTTGCAATTGATAGGTTGCCACTAGTGCTTTGTTTTCAGTGCTGATGTCAGTATTATATATGGCCACCTTTAGTTTGCGAACATGTAAAAAAAATTCAGTTGAGGATAAAAGTGTGCAAATTCATATTCACAACTATTGCAATATGTATATTACAGTCCTAGGCATGTTTACTCCACTGTATATTTAGGACAGCAACCATAGTGTTCAACAGTTACCCTATTATTTAATAAAATAATATTTCTATCTGCTTTATATTTTTAGGCAATATTAGATGTTGTAGTAAACCTTCAGTTTAGCCTAATAGAAAAATTGTGGCAGACTTTCTGGCGTTATTCTCCCTCAACAACAACTGATGGCACAACTATTACTGAACCAAGGTTAGTAATCTTCCCCTCACCAAAGAGCTTCTGGCTATAGTTTAAAGTAGTTGTCAAATAAAATAAAAACCTAAATTTACACATTAGGAATGTTACAGTTATTAGAGTAAATTGTCATTTTATTATGATAACTTCAATATATATTTTTAAGCATACCATTTTGTTTTATGAATAGGGCCCTATTATTTTCTCATTAAATAATATCCAATCCAAAGATCATTCTTATCACTGCTGCATAAAATAGTGCTCTTTGGCTAAGAAACTGGAGGACATGTATCAGCCATTACAACACAAAGCGCCTCAAGGCAACTCAATACGTTTCAAACATCTCTAATGCTTTATTTAAGAAAGCTTTGAAATCCATTGTTCTTCTTTTTTATCTTCATGTAAATGCATTTTCATTTATTCATTTAATACATTTGTTCACACCAGCAATCTGAGTGAAATAGAAAGTCGACTTCCGAAAGCAAAGCTGATTACTCTGTGCAAAAATGAGTCAATTCTGAAATGGATGTGTAACTGTGACCATGTGATGTACCAGGCTTTGGTGGAGATTCTCATTCCTGACGTCCTTAGACCTATTCCTAGTAAGTTGAATATAGATGACGTCTTGTAAGGATTTTTTTTTCCTTCTAGTGATCTTGTGCATACAGTTCCTCCCCAGGAACCCTTTAGCAGTTACCTTTCAGACTACAGAAGCAGCATGCCTACAATCACTTTTATTTACAATACAGAAAGGTATAACTTACCTTATAATAATAAACATTGTACTTAAACTAAGAGAAAGAAGTTTGAATTCTGTGTTTTTGAAAAAGAAGATATCAGCACATTTGTGGCACATGCTAATTTACATAGCACATTTTGCTCTTGGAGTTGTTCATACAATGCGCCCGCGCCATACGCATGCCCGCCATACGCGGCCTTGAGCACATGCGCTCAAGCCGCGGGGCAGAAGGGGCGGCGCGTCCCATTCAATTGAATGGGCGCGCGCGCCTGTTGCGCCCCGTGTGCGGCCGCGCACAAGCCCCATTGTTTCCAATGGGGCTCGAGCATAGGCGGAATTCGCCTTACGCGGTGGGATCCGGAACGGATCCCCCGCGTAAGGCGAGGACGCACTGTACTTCATTATTCATTTTTTAAAAGTATCCCTTTAAACTGATTTTATAATAGGCTCTAAAATGTTAAAGCTTAAATATATGTTTCCTGCTTATGTCAACTTCATTTTTGAACCAACTTTAGCAAACTGAGGACGAAACATGTAGTGGTGCTTGGGTAAAATGACAATGATAATATGTCATTCAAAAGCACTTTTCATTGACATTATTGCCAGACTAAACAATTGCACATTTGCTTTTTACATCATCTGCACCTGTAGGAGAAACCATGGGCTCGGCATCTTAGCACCATGTTATGTCTGAGATATTTACTGGTATTGGTATACTGCCCATCTTACTACTCAACTACACTATGAAAAATACAATGCAAATATTGTCTTTATCCCATTCATTTTTCTAGTCTTTTATCTTAAAACCCCCAGGAATGTCTCAGTACAGACTCAACATGTGATTGCAAATGTTATATTTGTGCTACCCGGCAGTTATCAAATTGTTCTACTTCAGAAGATAGTTTTCTTTTCTGTGTTAAAATTATTTAGAGCCATGTGATGTGGTTTGTTGTTGTTTTTCATTGAAAGTTGATCTACTGTGGGTTCTAGCAAAACATATTTTCATTAGAAAATATTTTATATGTCCTAGGCACCATGAAATATTCTTATGAATGTATTTCCCATTAACAACAATGGTTAATAGTCTGAATAGGAGGAATAGGAGGAAAAATCCATATAACCGCATAAAAATTGTATTCTTTCTGTAAGCAATTATTTTGCAGCTTGTTTAGAAATATTCTTGCCTCAAAGAGAAATGTAACAAAGCAGTTTTTCCTGAGCCCTGTATAATTGCTGCTTACCATTGTATTTGATACAAAATGTTCAGAATATATATATATATATATATATATATATATATATATATATATGTAGTGAACATGTTACTGACCTTTATTTACAGATGAAGCAGAATAAAACCTTATTGTTTATTTTATGTGTAGTATAACATGAGTGTTCTTATGGAACAGAGACCAAATGTCAGCTATATTGTCCGAGTTTCTGTGAAATGTAGAGCAGATATGCCAAGGCATATGAAGTTTAGATGGTCTCTATATAGAATGGTATTAGCATAGTTAAATTTGAAGCTTATTTGTGTGTTAGCCATTGTGATTCAGAAACTAGTGTGATGACACCCCTACCAACAAAATGTTATACAGTCGACCCTCCACAATTGCAGCTTTGACACTCGCAGTCTCGATTATTCGCGAGGTCATGGTCGTGTGTATGCACATTCCTCCTCCTTCCTCCCAGGCTTTTCCCCTCAAGAAAAAAACCCAGGAGGGAGGGAGCAGCATGTATGTGCCAACCCTGCCCCTTTCCCGGTGGCATAAATGTCTTCCCCAGGCAGCTATCCCACCAGGAAAAGGTGAAAGAGGATCAATCCTCTCCTGTGCCTTTCTCAGAGGGATAGCTGTCTAGGGAAGACAGCTATCCCATCGGGGAAGGGGCGGGGAGCCAGTTAAAGGGATGGGAGGGCACAGGAAGAAGAGAAGTGTGCGCACGCCTGCTTCTCTTCCACAGCCCACCCAGCCCTTTAACTGGCTTCTGTATGGGGGGGGTATTATTCGTTGTTTCCCACATTCTCAGGGATCTTGTTCCCCTAATCCCCTCGATTGTGAAGAGCCGACTGTATACTCAACATTATTTTTTATTAATCAGGTTAATTTCTGTGACTTAACTCATCTAATTCAATAATACACAACTTTATAAACTTCCCTGTGGTGTCCACAATAAGGAGTTAGACCTATCCCCTTCTTTCTTGCTCTTTACTGGTAGCTTTCTCAGTTCTCACTTGTTCCCTTTATATTTCATCTCAAGACTTATTTCCAGCATTAGGATAGGTTTTGTGAGTAGTAAGACCCTTGGACCATCCTGAGACATAAGAGAAAGGAATTTGGTCCACATTAACATATTTTGGGAGATCTTAATATCCCAACTCCCAGTCTGCTTTCCTGTTGGAGGATGAAGTTGCACTATGAACTCCTGCCTCAAACATTACAGAATTCTGGTCACTTCAGTTAATAGTGTACATCCTAGATATACAAGCAAGATGTGTACATCAAATTGGCTAGTCTAGATGACAATAACTTATTCAGACAAGGTTCTTACTAAGGCAGTTTTCCTTATAACATTCCTTTGGAATGAGATGTCAATTTAGAATTGTCAAATATAAAGGCCCAAGAGCATTATGAGGTCTGTTAGCAGTGCCACAGACTATATTGCAAATTCCTAGTGCAGTCTGTACAAATTACTGTATTGTATTCAGGGAGAATAAGTAGGTCTCCTTAACAGGGCAAGCAAGCTAATGTGTTAATGATCAGCTTCTCTCCCTGCCTCTAAAACAGCAGAAAAAGTGATTTCAGATAAAGGAAGCAGAAGGATTTGGATAGGCAAGTGGTGACATGTGGAAAGGAGGTTTGAAAGATGGGCTTAAGTCAAGATTAATTACCTGTGTTCTCTGGAAAATATGCAAACCTAGACATCTGCTGAATGGTGATGTTGTTCCTCAGTCCATTTCAGTTTCATGCACCTACTTTAGGTCTTGCCAGAAAAAGTTAACATTACATATTAGTCAAATGTTAACTTAATCAAATTTCACCGTGACTATATTTTTTAAAGGCTTTCATTGTTGTATTACCTTATACTCCACCATTGTTCTGTAAACACAGATTATGCTAGTGCAAGGCTCATTGCTGTAGCCATTTTTACAGTAAATGTAGGAGTTGTATCCAGTAGTTTTGCTTGTGCCACTGATTGTGCAGGCAGTTCTGCACCTGGTTGTGCAGTGGTGCAATCCACTACTGCACTAGTGTGGATTTTCACTCTATTAGCATCGTGTTAGATTTAAGCCACCATGGTTGAAGCAAGTATATTAATTTTAGCCTGAAAATTCTTTATTGGTTTAAGTATCGTATAGTATAATATAGAATAGTGCATTATAGTGTACTGCAAGTAGGAAATGTTCCATATGTATTTAGAAGCAAATAATATTATGGAGAAGAAAGCAGAGCCTTGCGGTTAATAGGAGGAATATTTATATTGATATTTATTGGTTTTAATTCAAACTATTTCACAAGAAAATAACATACAAAAAAGGATAATAAAAGAAAAAAGTAAAAGAAATTACACACACGCACAGACAAAGTGGGACCTTGGTATCTGCTAGGGTTTGGTTCTAGGATCCCCTATGGATAACAAAATCCGTGGATGCTCAAGTCCAATGAAATATAACAGCAGAGCAAAATGGTGCCCCTTATATAAAATGGAAAATCAAAGTTTGCTATTTGGAATTTATACTTTTTTTTGAATATTTTCAAGCTGTGGATGCATGAATCCATGGATAAGGAGGGCCAACTGTATACCCTACATGTTTAATAATACTATAATTAGAATAATATTACACTACACTACATTTCTAAAACATTAATCTGTTACAGTGAGCACAACACTAAACACTAACACTGGTGCAAATGAACGCCTACACAAACTTTAATAAAAAGGAAGATGAAAAACAGTTAATGAAACAAAACATGTTGTTCTCCCATTACAGATTTAAGTACCACTGGTTAGAATTACTGATAACTATAACCTCAAATTATTACACCGTTACAATTGTTATTACTCAAAAAATTGATTGATTCTTGGAATTTCTAAGTTGAGACAGTTGTAAAATTTGATGCACATAATTGTGTGCGTGCCAGCAATTGAGCCTTGCAACAAAGGCAAAAATGTTGAAGAACCCCACCCCCAAAATCTAGCAATCCTTTCTCTTGGTGCTGTTTCATATTAACAGACTCTGGAAGTGGTGTGTGAACAACTTCTAAATTTTCCCCTTTGTAAAACAAAATGCCTCTGTAAAACCTTGAATGTCACGATAAGAATCAGACAAGATCCTCCTTTTATTCATTCTCTATCTCTATTTGCTGCATCAACTCGGCCCCAATGTTACCCTGCACTCTGAACACTGCAAAGATCTCTTCGTTCATTGTTTCTAACCTTAATAGGCTCACTTTCCACATTTTATATTTTTAAAACTATATTGTATTCTTGGTTGGTTCAAGCCCCTTAGGCTTCTCCTAATCTCTTGTTTCTTTTCTTTTTCTCTTCTTCTTTTCATTCCAATAATTCAGTGGCTGCAGATGTAGCTCAGTGGCTACATCTCTGCACATATGTACACTGCTTTTTATCATCTTTATCGTATGCTATTACTATACTATAGGAGATTTTTGTTGCTGTTAACTTCTCTCAAAGTTAACCACAGTTCATGGCGACATCACCAAGATTCTCTGTCCTCAACTGCTCTGCTTATGTCCTCCAGGCTCAGGCCCATGGGCTCCCTGCTCAGGTTTAACCATCTGGTGTGTGGTCTTCCACTCTTTTTACTGCCTTCCACCTTTCCCCAGTATTATTGACTTTTCTACTGAATCATGTCTTCTCATGATGTGGCCAAACTACAAAAGTCTCAATTCAGTCATCTTGGCTTCCAGGGAGAGTTCAGGCTTGATTTGTTATAGAAATCATTTGTTTGTCTTCTTGGCTGTCCACAGTATCTCCAGCACTCTTCTTCAGCAACACAACTCAAATAAGTTGATTTCTTTCTGTCTGCTTTCTTCACTGTCTAGCTCTCACATCTATCTGTGTATGGTGATGGGGAATACAATGCCGTAAAGTGACTATCCTCAGTTTAGTGGTCAAAGTTATATCTTTGCACTTTAGGATCTTGTCCAGTTCTTTCATAGCTACCTTTCCCAGTCCTAGTCTTTTTCTGATTTCTTGACTGCTATCTCCATTCTGGTCAATATTTGATCCAAGGTATAGGAACTTTTTGACTATTTCAATGTTCTCATTAACCAGGATGAACTCTTATAGATCTCCTGTGGTCGTTATTTTTGTTTTCTTAATGTTCAGCATTAAGCCTACCTTGGCACTTGACTATATTGATAGAAACATTCATTTAACAATGCTAATGATAATAGTACAATGTGCAAAGGGGAAAAGGACAAGTATGGAAGGAAGTCAGGGAAATTAGAAGCTAAATCTTAACTTCAGAATAGGCTGGCAGATAACCCTTTCCTGACCATCGTTTAGAATGGAAATTATTTGAACTGAGCCAAAACGAATTGGTAAAAATGGCATTTTAGGATTAACTGACAACAAGTTCTTGACAGCACAACTCAAAAAGTAAGGAACTCAAATGTGCAATTGCTGATCTTTTTTTTTAAAAAAGTAGTCTATATGATACCAATTTTGGAAAACATAGGGTAGGAGGACAGGAAACTGCAGAAAGGCAATGGGCAATAATTTTTAAATTTTTCACTTCAGCAATACTCTATGGAAGCAGGTTTTTTACTATGAATATCACACAATGTATTGCTTATGAAACTACTATTATAAGTATATTCATGTACTGTACTAAATCAATGGTAGCCCAAGCACATTTTCTCCTGCTACAAATTTGGAGGTATTTATTAGATAGAAATAAAGCTGATCATAGAATTTTATTTATTGTTTGGCAAAATAATTTGAAACAGAACTCCTTTTGACATGTTCAGACCTTATACAACTTCTTTGCATTTTTTAGATCATTTATTTTTGGTAGTTGAAAAGAGTCCTTTTTGTGAACTTCTGTTATGAAGATCTCGCTCATTTTTATTATCATGTCTTCTTACTACTGCAGTACTGAATTTCGAAGCATGTTAGAGCTGGTTTTTTTGTTTTGTTTTGTTTTGTTTTTTTCCTGTACTGCATTTCTATAGATATGGTTTGCCAGATGGGTGCTGTTAAATAATTTTTAGCTGTATATCACAACTTGACCATTTGCTTCTTTCTCTCAAATAGGCAATTGTGTCTTCAAACTATACCATGGCATATAACAAGAACTGTCATCTTTGTTTATTTTTTTAACAAATGGTTGTTAATTGAACTATTTATATGCCTTTCATCCACAGTAGTTCCCCTAAGGAAAATCCATTTAGAACATTAGAGGAAATTGAAACACCAATGATATTATAATGCAGAAGTCTCAACAGAAGCTTCTTTCTGTTCCCTCTTCTGCTACTGCCCTGACCAAAACCTCATTCCAAGGGGTTTCCCAGCAGTTCAGGGTATACAGGGGAGGGAAACCACAACATGGAAGAAGTCTGCCATCCCGCTTGCCCTGGATTCTGATGTTTCACAAGTGGGACATCAAATTGATTTTTTGTTGTTGTGTGCTTTCAAGTTGTTTCTGATTTATGGCGACCCTAAGGGTTTCTTGGCAAGATTTGTTCAGAATGGATTTGCCTTTGCCTCTCTCTGAGGCTGAGAGAATGTCACTTGCCCAAGATCACCCAGTGGATTTCCATGGCCTTGTTGGGATTGAAACCCTGGTCTCCAGTCGTAGCCCAACACTCAACTACAACACACTGGCTCTCCAGCAACGTTTACTGTTGTTCATTAGAATTAATTTTCAATTTCACTACTTTGTTCTATTGAATTGGCCCAAATAATATTAACATACTATTCTTTTATTTCTGATTTTGTAATTTGATTAAAGGCTGTCACCATATCCCACAGTAAGTTTTTTGTAGCTTTAATATCCCTGTGCAGGATAACATATAAAATTAAGCCTGTGAATTAATACATCGTTATAAGTCAACTACCAGATACTTCTGCATAAATGTATGCTTAACAGTGATAGTTTCATAGGTAGGTATTATGGCACTATTCAACTTGCATTTGCAATTGAACTTAAATATTATTCATGCTATTGAAAAACAGATTTTTAAAAAGTCTGTTTTATTGAGCTATTGCTATCAGTAATTACTAGTAGAAATACTAGCTACTGTTTTGATTTAATTTACTGCAATTTGTTTTATTTAGCACAGATACAGAGAATGTATTGTCATCCATAGTTTACATAGGCCAGGATATAAACAAAGCTATGCATGTGGAGAAAATGTGTACATGTGTGCATATCAACACACAGCCAGTTTCCCCCCACAGAAGAGCGTCCACAGACTTTTGGAGGAAGATGCAAGATTCATGATAGGAAAACAAAATGGAGAGCATAACTCTTTTGGATCCCAGATATAAGTAGGACCAGCAAGAAAATTGTTGCAGGATGGTGAAGCGTTCTTGCTCACTGCTGTAGTGAATTGGCCACACTATCCCCATTGGGCTCTTTAGGGGAGCTTTTTTGGAGCTCCAAACTCTTGAGGAGGGTTTTTTGTTTTTTTAAAGAAAGTTATTTTATACTTCTGCAAACCTTGAGAATCTCTCAAATTTGCTTCTGTATTGCCTGAGTCATTCTGATTCAGCGAGATAAGCAAGAAGACTCACACTTGAATACAGTGGTACCCCGGGTTACGAATTTAATTCGTTCCGCGGCGCCGTTCGTAACCCGAAAGATTTCGCAACCCGAAACCGCTAGCGCTGGAAAGCCGCGGCTTTTAAATTTCGTGCCAAAAAGCGCCGAAACACACCAAAAAAAATTTCGTAACCCGAAAAATCTTTCGTTACCCGGAACAGTTTTTTCCAAGCTAACTTTTTCGTACCCCGGAAATTTCGTAACGCGATCAATTCGTATCCCGGGGTACCACTGTATTGGATGTAAAGGGAGGGATTGGGACTTGTGAGGAAAAGTTGGAGATAAGTGCTTTTGTTTCTGTTTTTGTGTGCATTCATGTTATTTAGGTAGCTCTAAAGTGTACCTATTACAGGGTTTTATTGGTAAGATACGTTTTTGGAGGGATGGCCATTGCTTTCCTCTGAGGCTGAGAGAGTGTGATTTGCCCACCATCACCCATAGTGGATTTCTTTGGCCAAGCAGGGATTTTGTACTACACTGAATATAGTCAGTCTGTGAATCCCTCTTTGCATTCAATTTCCCTACCATCCACCTTCCTTTTGTTTCCCCTCCCACCACTTGGGGTGATGAGTCTGTCTCTGTCTATATATAATGATATTGTTACTGAATGATTGGAATTAGTTTTGCATGCTGCTTCTTTTAAATGTATGTTAAAATGTAGAAAAATTTGTTTACAGGTGTGAGCCTCAGAATAACAAAATGATTCCTAGTAAATAGGCTAATATTCAAGTGGTACCTAAAAATCTAACAACTGGGTTAAAAGGAAGATGCAGTAGGATCGTAATAGTTCAATCAAAAGAAATACTTTATAGAATTAAATTATATCCAGTACAAATTTAAGAATCACTATTGACAACATTATACTGACACTCCATAGTAGGAGCAAAAAAAAATTTCTTCTGCAGGACTGGGCTAAGCATGCTTCTTGCAAAGCTTGTTCTGTAACTTTTAGCCCTTCATATTCCTTGGATTGCTATTTCTTCTGGTCATAAAAAACCAGGAATTGGCTCTCCTGGGAGTATCCAGGACTGATCATTTGTCTCTGAAATAATTCACACGCACAATACCACTGTTCAGCATCAAAATCAGAAGTAGACTTCTGGACAATTTCAGTTTTGCTTTTTCTGATTTTTGACTCTCGAGGATCCAGAAGCAACCAAAAAAAAAAAGCCTTGTGGAACAATTGCCCACTGTTATCAGGTGATATATCCACAGCCTGTAGTTACATCATCATATTTGAACTGTTTTACTTGCAGAAGTACACTGCAAAAGGCTATTGATCCTTACCTAAAACCTAGTTTTTAACAGATGGACTCCTATGATTGAATGCTTTTTCATACAAAGTAGCTCCTACTTGACAGTCTGAAATGACACAGCTGAAACACACATTTCTCACATTAGTAGTAACTAATACCATGCCCTTCAAATATTTTCTGTTCTGTGGATTTATTCTGCCAGTACTGTAATATTTCATTTCTATGTCGTATTTCTGTTGATAGTTCCTAGAATGATTAGTATGGTGCATTAGCATTTACTTCTTCACTTTACTGTGCATTTGTAATATTCAAGGACATTGGTCTTTCAATACGTACAAGCCTTGACTTTTTCCCCTGTTTGTTTTGTATTCTTTCATGCATAGGTGCCTTGACCCAAGCCATTCGCAATTTTGCAAAAAGCCTTGAAGGTTGGCTTTCCAATGCCATGAACAATATTCCACAGAGAATGATTCAAACCAAGGTAAACTAAAGAGTTGCTCCTGACTCCCTGGAACAAAAAAGATATTATGAAACATAACAAAACATCATTGTTATGCCCTCTGTTTTTCGAATGTAAAGAGCCAATGTAGAAAGCATTTACGGTATTTGAAGAAACATACAGAATTTTTCATTCATGTCATACATTCTTCCACATGAAATGTTTATGGTTAACTTGTGATGTTTGTGCATGTTACTGGAAACATACATTTCACCCACAGATATCTAAAAATACCTGTTGAAGAGCTTTAAAGGGCATTCCATTGAACACTGTGTTCTTTAGCTATAAGTATCCTAGCTGAAAACTAGAAAAACATCTGTCTGAACATAGTATGAACTGGAGCTTAAAATGAGGGAAAGGAAGAAATGGGCAGGGGAGAAAGAAGGAAAATTATATAGTTCTCAGTGTATATATAGAGGATGTTAGTAAATTTTCTGGTCAGTTTTAGCACCATGCGTGCGTGTGTCAGACCTTTTTCTTCACTCTTCTTAGGTTGCCGCTGTAAGTGCCTTTGCTCAGACACTGCGAAGATACACATCTCTTAATCATCTGGCTCAGGCAGCTCGTGCTGTATTGCAAAACACTTCTCAGATCAACCAGATGCTCAATGACCTCAACCGTGTTGATTTTGCCAATGTCCAGGTATGCTGAAACTTTGCAGAATCCCAGTAAGTGCCTTTCCCACTCTTTCTTGAGTCTGAATGTCTGAGCTGCCAGTGACGTTCCCAGGTAGACAAATGGGAGAAAAAATGTTTTGTTTTGTTTTTTGGTTGGATATAAAATATGCATTATTGGAAAATAGCAGCTTCTATCTCAGCTTCCTTACTTGAAAATAACCATGAAACACTTCTGCCATTACAGGATTTCTCAAGTATTCCAAACATTCACTTTGTGAAAACTGACTTTCAGTTAAAGCACTAGGGTGTTTTCCAGTATCACTATCAAAAAGTCAAAATGTTTAATGGACCATTTGAAATGACAAAATAAGTTATCTAATATAACACAGGGCCCAAACAGACAGGCGAAAATAAAGCTGCTTCGGGTCACTTTGGAGGTATGCTATTTAAATGATGCATGCATCCTAAGAGACCGGAAGCAGCACCAAAGCTGCGCTCCAATCCTTAGGACTGGAGCATGGCTTTGTCACAACTTCCAGCCTCTTAGGACGCATCCATCATTTAAATAGCATATCTCCAAAGTATCCTGAAGCAGCTTTATTTTGGCCTGTCTGTTGAGGCCCATAGATGCTTATAAGATGGAGAGGAAATGACAAAACATTTAAATGTCCTTATTTTACTGGATGTGGCATACTAAATCCATCTATTTTACATACCCCCAAAAAGAAACTTATTAATTTTTGTCCCTTTGTGTGCTGCTTGGTTACTTTTGTCTCTCCACCTTTATTCGTTTTTTTTTTTTCTTCCTTGTTCTCCCCATAACCTATTTAAATGAGGTGCATGGTGTTAGTCTTGATTTCTTGTGTTCTGGGACAGGAGCAGGCTTCCTGGGTGTGCCAGTGTGATGACAACATGGTACAGAGGCTGGAAACAGATTTCAAGATGACTCTTCAGCAGCAGAGCACTCTGGAGCAGTGGGCTGCCTGGCTAGATAATGTAATGATGCAAGCACTGAAACCATACGAAGGAAGACCTAGTTTTCCTAAAGCAGCACGACAATTTCTGTTAAAATGGTCTTTTTACAGGTCAGTGCCTTAAAATATTTTAAATATGTTCTCTGGCACACATACGTTTTTCTTTCTGTTTTGCTTGATTCTTATTATATGTTATTAACATGTCTGGCATTTTACACACACACCCTCCCCAATAACGTCTTCCTTCTAAAACTGGACAAGGAAAATCAAAAGATAAGAGAGAAATGTGAACAGATGCAGTAACGTGTACTTAGAGCTGTTGAGACTTTCTGTTGCTTTATTGTGATTGGAAATTATGGCCTTGAAGTCATGTTACCCTTCATGTGCTGTCTGTGGGGAATCTAATGTCTCAGAAAGTACCAGTAAATAAAATTACTAATTACTCAGAAGACTGGGTTAATAATTATTATTAAAACTAAAAGCAAGTTGTCAGTGTGGTTCTTGTGAAGCAAGGAGTCCTGGTGACACAGTGGTTAAATGTGTGTACTCAGCCACTCACTCACAAACTACAAGGTTGTGAATTCAGTACCAGCCAGAGGCTCTGGGTCGATTCAGTCTGGCATCCTTCTGTAGGTTGCTAAAGTGAGTACCCAGCTTGTTGGAGGCAATTAGCTTACACTTTGTAAACTGCTTAGTACATTGGTAAGCGATATAGAAATGTATTTGCTATTGCTAAGCATGAATAGGCATTATGAATAGTTTTGTAGAGATTATCCAGGCTAACAAGATTTTTCCACAGACCTTGGGAATGCCACTGTGTGGTCAAATGTACTCTTTTTTCCAAGCTAAAACTTTCATGGCCCATCTAGAGCCTGTTAACCATACGTTGACCTATCCTGGTAGTGCGTTATTTCCATTAATAAACTAGTATTCATCTTGTTATGAATTTC
The DNA here is from genome assembly GCF_019175285.1 of Sceloporus undulatus. Lineage (NCBI taxonomy): Eukaryota > Metazoa > Chordata > Lepidosauria > Squamata > Phrynosomatidae > Sceloporus > Sceloporus undulatus. Next base: position 241,215,966 of record NC_056523.1, read on the forward strand.
AGCTACATGTAGAGTTGTAATACAGTGTAATCAATGTGCACATCACTCACCACTGATTAATTGCAATCACTCCCACATATATACTGCATCATTTCCCCATATTTGTAATGTATGTAATACTAGCTGAGAAAAGGAATGTCCTAGTTTGGATGTAAGGCTGAATCAAGCTTGGACCGTTTTCACAAGACTGGAGTCTACTTTCAGGTTTGCCTAATATTTTGTTGTTAATTTTAAATTAAACATACATTAATTGAATTTGATTAAAATTAGATGAAATTAATTAGAATTAACTCTTCCTTAAATATAATTAAATTCATTTTTAAAAATTCCCCATTTATTGTTAACAAATGAAATCTTCTACTCATATTTAATTTTATTGTTCTTGTTGTGTGGTTTCAAATGGTTTCTGAATTCTGGAAACCCCAAGGCAAACCTGTCATGGGGTTTTCTGGGCAAAATTTGTTCAGAGGAGGATTGTCATTATCTTTCCCTGAGGCTGAGACATGACTTGCCTAAGTTCACCCAGTCCATTTCATGGCCAAGCTGGGAATCAAACCCTGGTCTTCAGAGGCACAATCCAAATTATAAAGTTATATATAAATGAATCTTAAATGCAATTAATTGACTTTAATTAATAAGATACTGACTGTTGATATTGAACTAAAAAAGAAGAACTATCCCATTGACTATATTGTATTCAGTTCTTTTTCTTATTGACAACTACAGTGCATTTAACTGTGTGCCCCAGAATTTTGGCAGCAAATCATGATATCAAATTTTTAAAAAATAAAAAAAAAATTAAATTGGGGAGGCACAAAAAGGGCTCAGGGGATACTTGTGGTGCATGAATCCACGTTGCCTAGCCTTGCGTTCAGGCATTTGTTGCTCTTTTAGTATTGTGCATTGGAAAATGCCAACATTAAACTATCATTTAAGATAGTCTTGAGTTGAACAGAACATCTACTATAACATCAAATTCTCATTCATTTAAACCAGGAAGTAGATACTTCTGTTTCTGAGGTTTCTGAATTGGAATGGTTATATTATTTCCTGTTTGTCCTTTCATTTTTGTACAGTTCAATGGTTATTCGAGATTTAACCTTGCGCAGTGCTGCTAGCTTTGGTTCTTTTCATCTGATTCGTCTATTGTATGATGAATACATGTTTTACTTAGTTGAACATCGTGTTGCTCAAGCCACAGGAGAGACACCTATTGCAGTCATGGGAGAGGTAAGTTCACAATTACAATATTTTATTAGCTGTTTTAATGATGAATTATAAATAATTTTATCTAAACTGTATTCATTTGGTAAGTAAATATGTGTTGTTATGCTGAAATAGATTAATGGTTACAAAGAATCTTTTGAATGCAAGATTTGAGTTTGATGGATATAAAAATAGTTTTTGATTTTGCTGTCACCATAAATGAAATTAATTTTTCTCCCAAAATGGATTTTATATACTCTTAATAGCTATTTTCTTTGTTGTTGTTGTTGTTGTTGTTGCGGTTGTTGTGTGCCTTTAAGTAATTTCTGATTTATGACAGCCTTAAGGCGATTTTCCTGGCAAGGTTTGTTCGGAGGGTGTTTACTCTTGCCTTCCTCTGAGGCTGACAGAGATGTGACATGCCCAAGGTCAGCCAAAGGGTTTTCATGGCTGAGTTGAGAACCCTGGTTTCCAGAGTCATAGTCCAGTTCTCAAACCACAACATCACACTGCCTTCTTCTTTACTAATAACCAATTGACCTATCAATATATTCTTTAAATTCCACATGAGAATGAATAATGCAGATGCCACCTTTTTGAAACCAAAAGTAATTACAGATCTTATAAACTGAATGTCTACGTAATATTTGGCTATTATACATATTCAAGACACATATTGCACTTCTATTTTGTACAGTATCTATTTTTGTAGATCTACTGATTTTACCCTGTCATGGGGTAAAATTAACAGAATGCCTTATGAAATAAAGTGTGAAGTAGCCATTGCATGATCTTTGCATTCATTTACTAAATATTACAAAATGTTTGTTGTTATATACATATTATCTGGGTTGGAGAGAGGAGGGATCCACACACCATAGTTTCTCCGTCACCACCAAGAGACAGGAAAGAAGAATGAGATCTAACAGTAACCAAAAAACAAACAGACTTTGCTGATTTCTTCATTCTGGCTATCCTAGAGACTAGTTGTTCTTCCTGCTTTGCTCAAAGCATTGAACAGGTTGACAGGGACCTTTTCAGCTGTGTGTGTAATGCCCGCCATTTTGAGTCAGCCCCCCTCCTCCCTTCCAGCCAGATCCCAAGGTTATCAACCACACTCTAAAGGCTAGAGGCTTAGTATGAGACTTTGACCAGGGATGGGCCAGTACTCTGACTTAATAGAGAGCAACATGATAAGCAGCATGGCCAGAAACAGCACAACCAGTTTCATAACCAGGACCAGCATAGCCATTAACATCACCAGTTTCATTCTTCCATCTTTTCCCTTGAGGGATGAGGCACCAGTATAATTGTTGAGGTCTTTGCTGGAGAGATGACTGCCTCATCAGGTAGCATTTTCAGGGGAAGATAAACAAAAGCCTCACAATGCAGCAGTCTCTGGAGAAATTATGCAGTCTTTAATGTTGCAGTTAAAACTACATTTGGAAGCCCAAGATACATCACAGTTTGGCCACATGGGGGCCTCAGATACTTCTGCTAAAGATTCCTTAGCAGTTTCTTAGTGTTGTCGTCTTTCAGAGTGTTGTCTAGGAAGCATGCTAAGAGGGGGGGTCTCAGGCTTCACAGGGACCTTCAAGTAAAGTCATCTCTTCTCAGAGCCTGTCTGTTAAAAGAAAGGCAGTACTCACTCCTCTGAAGATGTGGGTAGTGATTCCAGTGTGGTGTTTCTGCTCCTATAGGAGTCCAGGAGCAATGCTGGTGATTCTGAATAGGAAGAAGGGGAGTAGTTTGATTCTGGTTCCAATCAGGATGAGCCTTCTGATCACTTGTTTTATTCTGAATATTTTGGCCCTCTGTTAACCAAGTTTTCTGCAGCGTTGGGGTTCACTTCATGCAGGCCAAGCCAGTGTATCCAGTGTGGGGGGGCTTCTGAGCTGAACAAAAGGGGTGTTTCTCATCACCCTGGTGATGAGAGGGAAGCGGTACAGAAGATCCTTTGGCCACCAACACTATAGGGCCTTCATGCCCTCTGCTCATGGACAGGGAAACCTGGTGAAATTCCTGATGAGTTTGTGATTTGTGGTAACACAGATATGTCCATGGTGAAGGCGTAGAATCTTCTCTCTAGTTACACCTTTTGGTGTAAACTCCACCACAAGGGAGCAAGGACTGTCTTCTTGAGAAGTTTGCCTGGAGACTGACAAATCCCTGGATGTATTGGACTGAAAGGGACAGAACTGTTATCTCTGCCCAATGGAACATCGGAACTACCTCCCTGTACAATAATCAGGACATGGATCCTGCTTATTTTGGTATCCGCTGGGGTTTGGTTCCAGAACCCCCCGTGGATAACAGTCTGTAGTGCTCAGGTTCCATTAAAATGGTGTCACTTATATAAAATGGCAAAATCAAGGTTTGCTTTTTGGAATGTATATATTTTTAAAATATTTTCCAGCCATGGATACTTGAATCCATGGATAAAAAATCCATAGATATGGAGGGCTGACTGTAAGAGAACTGGTCTCTAGGATAGCTGGAAGGGAGGAGTCAGCAAAGTCTGTATGTTTTTGGCTATTGCAAGACCTCAGTTGGTCTTGTTGCCTGTCGCTCGGCAGTGACAGAGAAACCAAGTTGGTAAATACCCAATGTGACATTTTCTCACTATCACTGTCACCTTTAAGGAATGAGTGATGTAAACCCAGTGATCTATGCATAGTCTGGACCTACTGCATGGTATCATGACTGCTGTTCATGTTATTTCTGTGGAGCTGGGATATGATAAGATTTGATAGAGAATTTGATTGCTGACATTTTAAGGAAAACACTTCAATAAATAGATATTAATTATATTTTTCTGCTGCAGTTTGGTGACTTAAATGCAATGTCTCCTGGAAATATGGACAAAGGTTAGTGTTATGTATGTTATCAGTCTTTGGTTGGCTTCAGCAAATTTCAGATGGACCTCTGTTCAGACAGTTGTGCTTTTCTTTCCCACTGCACTTCCCTGTTCTCCTTAATAATTCCCTTTGAGGTTCAAGGGATTCTCAACGGATTGATCAGGGATATTTTAGGGAGTGGGCATCTTGCATAAATGCAAGTTTATTTCTACCAAAGTTTTGAAAAGTTATTTTATGGATTGCAACACATAGAATCTGCCAGCTAGCATGGCTGCTGGTTATGTTGACTGGGGAATTGTGGAAACTGAAATCAGAATGGAAAATGGTGGGAGAGGTGTTTCAGGCTCTGGTTTCTGCTCATACAAAGTGCGTTTGGATCAAATCCCTTCTTTATTATATAAAACATATAATATATAAAAGATTTCAAGAATAATACTACAAAGGCCATTTAACTTGTTTGTCTATGTAAACCAGGTTTAATAAACACACTGTTTAATCGACACACATTATGAATTGCTGAATATTTGCATTAATCCAGATTAAGCTAATAATGAGAGATCAGTCTCCACTGAGATAGTTTCAGTTGGAAGTTCAAAACTAAACAAATAGTTCAGAAACTGTGGTAGTATGGTTGTAATTACAGATACCATATTATAGAATTATAGAAGCCATTAGAAATAGTAGAAATGTAAAAGGCAATCACTGACAGACTAATTGGATATGCAGGGAAAAACACAGAGTTCAGTCAGATACACCTGCAAATCAGTTTAGTTGGTGCCAGGTGTTGTCTGGACTAGGAACAATCAGTATCACTGAATAAGGATATTGATGGGTTTTTTAATATTTGCATCTCACAGTAATATGGCTGTTTCAGATTATAAGATTCATTGTGGTTTTATTTGTGCAGATGAAGGCAGTGAAGTTGAAAGTGAAATAGATGAAGAGTTGGATGAATCTGGAGAACCGCAAGCAAAGAGAGAGAAGACTGAAATTAGTCAGGCCTTCCAGGTGGGCTGCCTCCAGCCAGTACTGGAGAGTGGAGTACAGCAGAGCCTCCTGAACCCTCTTCACAATGAGCACATTGTTACAGCTACTCAAACTATCAGACAGTGCAGTACTACTGGAAATACATATACTGCAGTCTAACAAATATTAAAGCTCTTTTTATCCCAGATTATATTAGCCCTGTTGATATTGGGCTTATCATGGGGGAGGGGAGGGATGAAAAAAAGACGTCTGAAAGCTGACTGTTGTCAAATTTTATCTGTGCTTGAACATTACTTTTACTGGAGTTGTGAAATGGAATGGGTGTATGTATTTTGCCAGGTCTCTTTTTTGGGGGGGGAACGGTAAATACAATCATTTTACACTGGCCGCTTAATATAGAGTTTTCTTAGTTTCAAGAGTCAAGAAGCATTTTTGCGAAGCTTAATGTTAATGTTTTTTGTCCTCTTTATAATTAAAAGTAATTTAATTTTTTCATAGTTTTTACAAAATATTTTAATGTTAACTGTTAGTCATGGTGATTTCGTATAAATAGGGTTTTTAATTAATTGCACTCTGAAATATCAAGAAATTTCCTCTTTGATTTACACTGGAGGCATGCTCATTTGACAGCAGCTGCATTAAATCGTTAGTAAAAGGCAGCTTTCTTTGGAGAGAACTGGAAGATGCTAGTATTTTGATACATTTCAGAATGTTCAGGGGATATATTGAAAATTTCTTATAATTCTAGAGAACATAGTCTGATGTCTTTCTCAGAGAAAGAGTGGTTCTCATGGTTGCAGGATAAACAAAAGCTCTGATAGCATGTGGTAATGTGTACTTAATAAATGTACAGATGACACCATTATAGACAATGCAAGCTTCCTTTTAAAAAAAAAGTTTTAATTTTTTGCATACCAAGTCCTCTCTTTTTAAAACTACTGATTTCAAGTATAGTCTGCCCAAATAAATGATTCCATGCAGCCTCCATTCATTTTAATAGAGCATGCACAAAGAGTCACATAAAACCATCTTTGGATTCAAACAAAAAGTCAAACCACCTTTAAATGAGTGGAGGTTTTGTAAACAGTAGCACTTGGTGGATTATGCACCTCACACACGTATGGGACCACTACCAAGATGCTTTCTGCTCTTCAGTGAAACTACAGATGTTAAATACTGAAGTTTTTAAAAGCATCTTGATTTCTTTCTTTCTTTTTTTAAGTGTTATTTCCTTCTGGACATGCAGGAAACCATTCCTTTCAGATGACTTTTTTTTAACTCCCATGCCCTTTTCCTCATGATAGTTCAATCTGCTGCTCTTGTTAAAGATAGTTTATAGGATGCAAGGAATGTAGCAACCTGCATTGTAATTTTGCTCAAAATAATTCCTGGTTCTTAAGTGGATTTCATTTTATACAAAAATATTTAAAAGGCAGTGAAACTGGCACATGTCACTTGTACTTATTTCCCAATTGCGTAGAATTTGAGTAGGTGGCTAGACGGACCATTGCCATTTAAGAATGTACATCAGGGATCATTGTACCTCGGCTATTACATGGTGCCTTAAACAGAACTGAAGCTAAGATTTTTCTTGTTAATAACTCTTACATTGATTCAACAAAGTGTGCCTGTCTTCTTTCTTTCCCCCCTCCTCAAATTTCCTAAACAGTAAGGGCAGGTTACATAGTTTTCAGATATCAAGATTTTTTTTAATTATATATACTATCCCTCTTAGAGTGACAGCCTATTTCTTATTTATAGCTGAATTTCACTTTATTACTAATCAGATTTTCTTGGTTGGGTGTGGGGAGAGGTTGAAAACAAAACTAGCTTTAACAATGTCAAAAGTCAACAAAATAGGTTAGCCAATTCTCAAACAAGAATTTATATATATATATATATATATTTCTAAACCCTTATCTACTTTTAATTTTAAAAATAAAGTAAGCAGAATTTTAAAGCAGCATATAATTTCAATTGTGCATATGATGGTGGGGGGTTGTCAGTCTGCTATTTTATTTAATTGTTAAATCATGCTATGTATTGTTTCCCTTCTATTCTAACTGACTGGTCATAGGTATAATGGGTTAAACATTTGGTTTAAAAGATACCTGAATTTCCTTAGTCTGATCAAAACAAACCAAAAATGAAGGAAAGCACAAAGAAAATTTACAGACTTTGGAGCAAGGCCTGTGTAAAATATTAAGAGCCTTGTTTGTCATTTGTCAGAAAGACGATGTGTGTGGTTATAGTCACCAAATGATTGACCAGCATATGGAATTATTGGTATTTACAGGTTTGATCCTAGCTTTTTCTTGCTTCGAGAAATTCTAAAGATTTACTTTTTAAAAATCTGAAGATCTCTGTTTGTAAACTAAGCTTTAAAAGTTGCTTAGAGTTGCAGAATTTGAAGCCTGCCAGCAGTGTAGGCTGAGCTACATAGAGGCCTAATCATTTCTGCCACATCATTAAACTTACCCTCAGACGTTCCATTATGATTCAGTTCACACTGTTTTTTAAATGTGTTCTTATTCTCCCCCCCCCTCAAAATTCATCATGACTGTACCCCTCACCAATGTTTTTAAAGCAAGCTGTGACAATTACTCCCTCTCATTGTCTATTATGAAATGTTTACACTTGTATAACAAAGAAACACTTTTCAGCATAGTTTTATAAGGGTCTAATAATGATGTTCTGTATTAGATGCAGTTTATTCACTGGTATAATCCTTTTCAGATGGCAAACTTCTACATATTCTCATAATTGTTCTTTTCTTTTGAATACTGGATGTTGTTCATGCAGAAAAATGACAAAGATGCAATTTTTTTGAGAGACAGACAGGGCTTATAAAATTTCTGATTCCACTTCCCCTTCCAAGTTGATCACTGTATTTAATGTGCCAAAAAGTCATCATTGTAACTTATCCCTTATCTAGAGAAAAAGTTGTGTTCTAGTCTGCAATGCAACCATGCCAGTATAATGGATTTTGGCAGCTAGATATTTTCAGAAATGCAGTGAAAAATAATTAATAAATACTAAAAGTAGTTTGCATTAACCTAGATGTATATGGTACACATTTAATGCCCAATTTAATGACAGTTGATAATTTCTACCTTTAATTTTATTTCTGAACAGTATAGAACAGATCACAACATGAATAGTTTACTATTCTCTCCAGTATAATGAGTAAGGCTGCATCTGCAGTGGAGACATAATCCAGTTTGACACCACTTTAACTATGGCTCAATGCTACGGAATTCGGAATTTTTGTGTGATATTTAGCCTTCTCTGTAAGAGAATTCTGGTGCCACAACAAACTACAAATTCCAGGATTTCATAGCATTAAGCCATGGCAGTTATAGTGGTGTCAAACTAGATTATTTCTGCAGTGCAGATGCAGACTAAACCACATCATTTAGATTCTGACATTACATTTCTTGTACCTATATACCATTTCTTAACATTCTCAAAAATCTGATCTCCAAGGGCTGGGATTCAGAAACTCCCGTGTATGTATCTAATGCAGGGGTTCCCAACCTGGGGGTCGCGGCCCCTTCTTGGAAGTCACCAGATTGGGATTCCCCCCTGCCTCCCCTTCCTCCCTTTTTCCCTGCGGGTGCCGGCGCTAGCGCCAGCAACCGCAAGGAGAAGGGGCCGGGGTCACCTCCTCCCCTTCCCTTCTCCTCACGGGTGCCATCAAAGGCACCCGGGAGGAGAAGGCGAAAGGGACGGGACTGCCAGCCCCAGCAGCCTTTGTGACCGTAAGTCCCGCCCTTCTTCCCCGGTGGCCTCCCTGAATGGTTGGGAGGCTGGGAAGTGGCGGGACATCCAGCCGCAAAGCCTGCTGGGCTTGTAGGCAGTCGAAAGTCCCGCCCCTTCCTCTCCTCCCAACCAATGAGGGAGGTCGCGGGCGGGACTTTTGCCCGGAATGGGGGTCGCGGCCCAACAAAGGTTGGGAACAGCTGATCTAATGCCTTGTGCATATACCAGGGCCTCCCAAATTTCTCTTCTAGTTGCAGTTCTTGTGTAATTTGAACAGTGCACTAGAAAGTCATGGGTTTGTGGTTCAGAATGTCTAGCCTGATGGTCTCCACATAACACTTTGAATGCTTGGTATGATCTTTAGCAAACTACTCAACTATTTAACAACATAAAAGATAGAAAATTTTTCCTGTCTGTAGTACAGCTTGAGCTTCCCTTATCTGACATGCTTGGGACCAAAAGTGTTTTGGATTTTGGAATATTTTCATATGCATAATGAGCATGTCCAAAGGATGGTGACTAAAATGGTGAAGAGTCTGGAAACTATGCCCTTTGAGGAACGACTTAGGGCGCTGGGAATGTTTAGCCTGGAGAAGAGGTTAAGAGGTGATATGATAGCCCTGTTTAAATACTTGAAGGGATGTCATATTGACGAGGGAGCAAGCTTGTTTTCTGCTGCTCCAGAGAACAGGACCCGAAGCAATGGATGCAAGCTACAGGAAAAGAGATTATGCCTCAACATTAGGAGGAACTTCCTGACAGTAAGGGCTGTTCAACGGTGGATTCTTCCTCGGAGTTGTAGTGGAGTCTCCTTCCCTGGAGGTCTTTAAACAGAGGCTGGATAGCCATCTGTCAGGGATGATTTGATTTAGATTTCCTGCATGGCAGGGGATTGGACTGGATGGCCCTTGCGGTCTCTTCCAACTCTATGATTCTATGAGATCTCTTGGAGATCAGAGTCTAAACATGAAATCCATTAATTTTTTATATATACCTTATACACATAGCCTGAAGGTAATTTTGAACATATTATTTTAAATAATTTGTGCATGAAACTGAGGGTGCATCTGCACTGTAGAAATAATACAGCTTGATACCACTTAAAGTGCTATAACTCCATTCATTCTATGGAATTCTGGGATTTGTAGTTTTACAAGGTCTTCAGCCTCCTATGCAAAAGTGTGCTGGTGCCTCACCAAACCACAAATCCCAAGATTCTGTATGATGGAGCCATGGCAGTTAAAGTGGTATCAAATGGCATTATTTCTTTAGTATAGATGCCCCCAAACCCTGTGTATATTAAACCATGAGAAAGCAAAGGTGTCACTATCTCAGCCACCCATGTGGACAATTTTGAATATTGGAATATTTATAATTTCAAATAAGGGAGGCTCAACCTGTACATGGATATGCAGTACTGAGATTACTTACATGTTTTAAGCACTTTTGGAGACACTACACGAGACTTAACTTAGATTTGTGAGACATTTGTCTTTAAAGGTTGTTTTAAAGAATAATGGTTTTTAAAATGAAAACTTTTTGGCTTTTAAACAAGTAATCCAGTGATCAATAAGTGTGTCAGTAGCTCATACTATTGAAACGTCTTATCTGATGATGCAGGGCCTAGATTTATAAGCTCTTCAAGAATGCAAAACAGTTGGTGCTGTCACTTTAAATTAACATATATTTGTATTCTCTAGTCCAAATGCTTTGCTTTGTGCTTATTTTTGTATTATAACTTGGAATTACAACACTACTTTAGACATTTATCACCTTTTTGAAACATTACTGATGTGCAATGTTATCACATTTGGTTTGCCATGGGTAATAATGATTGAAACAGTACTGATGGTACCGTCTTTCAGGAATGTACAGAACAACATACAATTTATTTAATTTTAAACGAGGTATTTGTAACCATTGGGAACAATTTTCTCAAATTATTTTCGGTAAATCATTCAATAGTTTCATAGTGGTCACAAGGTTAATCAGCAAGAAAACAGATTAGTCTGAGAATGATTCAGTCTAATTTCATTCATGGAATAGCATGATAAAAAGATGACTTTTAGGGGAAATCCCCCCATTGTACACACATAACACTAATTTCAGAACATGTAACACTGGTTCATAAGCAGTCCCAGTTCATGATAATTGGGCCCTTATTCCTGCATTACAGGTCAGCTTCTATGTATATGGTTAAAAGGAAAGGGAATTCTAGTACTGTTGCTAGATTGCTTGTTTAGTGAATAAAAAAAAACTGGAACAGAATAATAAATGAAGTGGTTAGTTCTAATGTTAGAAAATTCTTTTTATGGTAATGCCTTGCATTAACCCTTTGAGCATTGTAAGTTAATGTGATTGGTATGAATAAGAGTAAAACCTCTGACCAGATTATGAGTACACCGTGTCCACTCCCAACAGAAACAATCTGCACATATAGTTTAACAAAGAAACAAAGCCTAGGAAATGGAGGGGGAAAGAGTTTTATTTTATTCAAACACCACTTCATGACCCTGCAGGCATGCAAAGCTTTTGATTTTAAATATTGTCTTGCATAGTCTGCATATACACCTAAAATATGCCAGGCCTGTGCATTGACATTTTAATCATTCAAGATTTAGTTCTGTTGACAATAGGTTTCTTCAGATTAAATTTCAAGCTGACATCTAATTTTAGGTTAATACAGTTAATACAGTTAGAATCAAATTTTCACTGCCATATATTTATACTGCCTAGAGAAAATAGCATTCCTACTATTTTAGACAGTTGTTTGATACAAGAAACCTGAACTGGAAATTACCTTTAAGGTTGTATGTTTTTGGTTTGTTTTTGTTTTACGAGTAGATGTTTAATAAGAAATTATATCAGAGGAGTAGGAAAGCCTTGCTAGTTTAGTTATAAAAATGTGTAAATAGGAAATGTATTTCAGAAATTTGAATTTTATAGAACATTTGGAGTTAAAATATATTTAGTACCATTTCTATAAACAGCCACACAGGATATTACTGTGACCACAATCCAGTCGACAGGTACATCGGGGGGGGGGGGGGAAACTAGGTGGACTCAGGAGGCATATGTACATTTTCTGCTGCAACCACTGTCCTCTTCAAGGCAAGAGACATTTTGAAACTGAAAGTGTCTTGGTTCTTCAGCAGTGTTAGCACCTGTCTCACTCAAAGAAACCTCTGACTCCACATAGTTTTATTACTCTCCAGGTACCTGAGCTGACTTGCATCCTTGATTCATTGCATCTGACAGGGGAATGTATAGCCTTCCAGGTATTTTTAGACTGCAATTCTCATCAGCCTGAGTGAGCATAGACAATAGTGAGAGATTATAAGAGCTGTAGTCCAACAAAGAAGGCTATTCTTTCCCCATCTCTAAGCTAGTTGATCTTATTTGCAAGTTTGTTACTGAATACCAACTGGTATATTTCTTAGAAATCAAAGATTTATGCCAGTCTTAATTCAAAAATAGGAAACACAGGATATAGCAAAGAGTTATTTTTTAAAAGCATAATAGTATACATCATTCCAACCTGTTCTCTAGATCGGACCTATAATCCTCCAAATTGGACACTAAACTATGTATGTCCGCCTGAGATCTGACCAATCTTCTGGTTTCGCTGCCTGATGGGGACTGCCACATACCTCCATTGTCAAGTAACTAGGAGTTCACAACTACAGTATGGCTGGTGACTGCTTGGCTTGGTTAATGCCAAGCTGCACAGGTCTGCGCTACATATTATACTAGAGATTCTACTCCATTATTTCCAAGCAGTATCAAAGAGTAGTTTGTGCTGCCACTGTGCTTATTCTGGAAGATACTTGGAGTGGTAAAATTATAGTCATTAGTGTGTCATTTTTTAAAAAAAAATTCTTTTGACAAGCTATTCAAATTAATGTATAATTAAAAATTAATGCAATACTCAAAGGGTTTTTGAATTTATTATTCATAATAATTTACTGTAAATGCTTCTCAGTTTGCATGCCTTGATCATTGCTGCTAGTGATTTTATGTGCCAGTAGAACTGAGTTTACGTTACCAATTTTACTTAATAGTTATAGCCACTTACAGGGTATTTTTAAAAAAATAACCGGCCTTGTTTTCAAAAATGTTATTCCTTTATTTTATTTTTATTTTATTTTTTTCTTACTTTTTCTTGTTCTTCTCCTAAAAATAAATTATTATTTTGAGATTGGAAGCCCTGAGTTATACTTGGTAAGAATTTATCTCTTAAATTCTGACCATCTGACATAAAACAAAAGGGATATGTACGTAAATCCCAAGCCCTCAGTATCCCATTAACCTCACTGGTGCCAAGCAGCCTCCCATATAAAACACATGGCAAATTAAATTGTATAGCAACAATATTTTGTGGAGTCTTTCTGGGAAATAGCTACTGTAGGGGGAGGGCAAAATGAGAACATTAACCCCAATAATAAGTATGTTCCCCCAAATGGCATTTTCCGTCTGTACCCCCATTTCTAGCATTGTGGTGCAGTAATTTAACATTTAAGTTGCTCATTTAGAAATACTGGATTAGGCATCCAAAGAAAAACAGCAAACTAAGGTTATCAAGGGAATACAAACATAGTAAATATAGGAGTTCTAAATGCACACAATTTCCAGTGTCTCTCTACAATGCTATAGATTTGCAGACTAAAGGAACAGATTTTTTTTATTTGGGAGACAGTGCCTTTCCTTTGCCCAATACTTACACCCCTGAGTGTCCCTGCTGCACCATACTCATTTGAAGCCAGAGGAACAAATGCAGAATCATAGAAATGGAAGAGACCACAAGGGCCACCCAGTCCAACCCTTCCTGCCATGCAGGAAGACATAATCAAAGCATCCCCGACAGATAGCCATCCAGCATCTGTTTAAAGACCTCCAAAGAAGGAGACTCCACCACTCTCCAAGGGAGTGTGTTCCACTGTCAAACAGCTCTCACTATAAGGAAGTTCTTCCTAATGTTTAGGTGGAATCCCTTTTCCTGTTGTTTGAATCTATTGCTCCATGTCCTAATCTCTGGAGGAGCAGAAAGCAAGCTGGCTCCGTCCTCAATATGACACCCATTCAAATATTTAAACAGGGCTGTGAGAATTGATAGGAGCCATAGCTTGTGTGATTCCCATTCTCTGGATGGTACAGAGGAGCGATCCACTCACTCATGGGTTATTCCCCATGTGGCAACCAACGATACAGAAACATGTTTTTTTAAAAAGTGAGTGGATTGCTCCTCCTGGCATCCAAGAATAAACCTTGACAGTAATTTCCAGTCTCACATTCAGTGTAGAGACTTGGTGTTACATACAACAGCAATGGTTGTGGCCATTTGCCACTATTTGTCTGCTATGTTGTATAACATTGCACTTTGTCAGGATTACTTAATTGCCCTTAATAGCCAGGTTAAAGGAAATAATTTTTGAATGCTATTTGAATAAGATTTCCTCCCTAAATCAGATGTTTTTTAAGTGACGTGTAACTGCATGGCTTGTCCACAGTGGGGAAGAATATTACACAAAAACACTGTAGCAGGCAGAGACGGAAATCTAAATATGATTTTCTCTAAGAAGGATTCCATTTACTATTTAGAGAACCTGCCTGCCATTCCTTTTTATTGTGCAAATAGTACAATCCCAGGCAGTTTTTGAGATTATACCTATCCAAACGTGAAAATGGTTTTGAAGATCTCTGAAGATGCCAGCCACAGATGCTGGTGAAACATCAGGAAGAAACTCTTCTAGAACATGGCCACATAGCCCGAAAAACCCACAAAAAACTATGTTTTGAAGATCTGTTTACAATTTCAGAGTAACCAAATAATGGTCAGCATAAACTTGTCAAACATGGACATTTAACCAAAGCAGTTTTTTCCCCTTACACCTTAACTTTCCCATTTAGAGACTGATTTTTTTCAGTGTGAACTAGTTAAGTTGTAAGAGTAAATTTTTGTGTGCCTTTAAAAAAAAACTTGGAAAATTTGTGCCTGTTAATTGGGTTAATTTTAGTTCTTACCAAGAACTAACCTTACTATCACTCAGAGCTTTCATATTTTCCATTAAATCATTTTTAATTTCATTTTAAAGTTTGTTTTTTGTTTGTTTCTTGGTTAAGTGCCATCATTTAAATTTCACTTGGTAAGTGGCAGATCATGCTTTTCAGTCCCACAAGCACAGAAATGCAGGAAACATGAGTAGAACATATTGGATCCTTATATTTTCCAATTGACTGACTATATAATGTAAATGAGGTAAGCAACTTTTTGTAGATTGTATGTGTGAGATAATGTAATGTTCTTTTCCAGTTTTTGGATTACAGTTGAATATACTTTTTAATTATTTAAAGAAAACATCTTTACAGAATAACGTGATGGGTTTTGTATAATGTATTTGATTTTGTAAATACGTATTTCCTGATGTGATTTTTGTGAAAATGCTAAATCTTTTAGTATATCATGTCCTCTCAAAACTGGCAGGAGCTAAATAATAGTTTGTGGGCAATTTGTATTGTGTACTGTACAATAACTGGGGAACTTTTATAATTATAAAAATATATATTAACTTTTAGTGTGTTGTTTAAACAAATGACTGGAACATACTAAAGATAGTAGGATTTTTCTGAATATTTCAGACTTGAACTCAGGCTAGCTTTCTTGTGTTTTTCAAAACAAAATTGTGTCTTGTCTTTTAAAATCAATAAATTTGTTTTCTTGTTACAAATATATTTGAGATCTTTCCATTTTTATAACAGCGTAGTATTTTAGAAAATGGCAACCTTATATGTGCTTGAAGTTTTCTTTGGAAGAGAAAGGTTATCTTGATTTTTCTTCTGTTGGATAATGTTTTGCAAGAACTTAGGAGATATTTATAGAGCAGTATTAGAAATGAAATTTAATACCAGTACATGACCTGCATCAACACAGAGAGAATATGTATTGTCCTCTGAGGCTCATTTTGCTGTAACTGAAGATCCACTTGATAAGTAAGTATAATAGGTTAGAGGTTTATAGTGGTACTCCTCATTTCACTTCATGCATAGAAATATTTTATGTATCTATCCTTACTCAACAAAAACAATTATTTCAATCAGTTTAGATCACAGAAGAGAAATTGTGAAGCTAATCTCAGTGATTCTGTCCCAGTGATCAGTACTGTCAGCTGTAATAAAGTTGATGGTCCAGTAGACAGATAGCAAGGTATTAATTTTGATCCAGATGCCCTTTTAAGTTTGGTAGAAACATGGAATGGATATTGGAGATGATCTAGTCCCAAGGATGGATAACAGATCGCTCCAAATATTGAATTACAACTCGTATCATACCTGACCATTTTACGATCCTGGCTAAACATGATAGAAATGGTTCCAATGATATCTTAAGATCAAGAGGCTTATTTTATTTATTCATTCATTCATTTCATTTCTGTGCCACCTTTCTCCCAGAAAGGGATGCAAGGTTCACAGTTAAAATAGTTTAAAACTTTACAGTAAAAATTTTAAAAATTAAAATCATTTAGCTAAAAAAGTATAAAATTTCCCAAAACATACAAATGTTTAAAAACATAGCAGGTTTAACACAACTCTTCCTCTGTTCAACATAGGATCAAACATAGACTAATACTATGCAGCATGATCCTGTTCATTTTTATGCAGAAGTATTATGTCTTGTTGTGTTCAGTAGGGCTTACTTCAAGGTAAATGTGTATAGGATTGCTTCTTAACTAGTGTATCAGCATTGTCAGTTGGTCCACAACTAAACCATCTGCACTCCAGTATTTCCTGAATTTTATTTAAATTTAAATAGTTCAATAAAAATCAGTGTGAGACTCTATGATCTTATCATGTGTCTAGAACTGGGTTTCCCAACCTTTATCACTCACAGAGCCCTTATTTCTATGGCAGATCCCCTACCCTGTGCCTTACAAGTTAATGGTGTTTAGGAGTATGTATAAGAATATATTCTTATTCTTTAATTTCATTTTTTTATTTCTTTCATTTTCTTGGAGCAGCCACAGAGATCCTGGGAAGTGCATACGGAGCCCTGAGGGCTCCTCGGAGCACAGGTTGGGAACCCCTGGTCTAGATGTTTCCTGTGTTGGTATTTTCTAACTTTTATATACTAGTAATAAAATCAAACATATATGGCCTTCATATTTGCTTCAGAGTGCAGAGGCAGCAGGGAGAAAAAAAGCAGTTCTGCTAGCTGTCTCCATTCTGCTGAAGCACCATTTGAAATAAACTGTGTGTTTACTTGGTTGCTTTCAGCAATTTTTTCCCCATCACATTCTGGGGGAAATTAGAATATTTTGTGCAGGAATACCTTGTTATTAATTTCTGTATGAAATCTAAAGTGCAATGTAGGTCATAGAAAAATGACTTAGAGCAACAGTAATATAACTGAACAATCTTTTTCATATATATGGATGTTTGTGCCTTACTGTTATTAGTGATAGATAAAACACTTAAAAACAGTAAAACATTGTGCAATTGTGGCACTTGTTTTGTGGTAGACTACAAACTGCAATTGTTTTAAAAATGACAACATTGCTTAAAAGTGGCACATTTTCTTTAGCATCTAGTAGAATAAGGCTTCAGACCTCCTTAGGCAGATAGTAGTATCTACTGCTAGATTTCTGAATGATTTACTGTAGCTCACCAAGCATTTCTGAATCGCATATGTTTTAAACAACAAAGACTTTTCTTCTCCATTTTCAGGAAGGCTAAAGGAGGAATCCATGACCACTGGGTTATTCCCTCATTCCAACTGATCAAGCAATGAGACCAAAGTTCTAAACTGTTTCAACTGTTGTTTCTTTCTCTCATTCCTTCGGTTTTTCTTCTCCTGCCTTGCCAGCTGATTGAGAACTTTTCTCTCTCTCTCTCTCTCTCTCACATATATTAAAATAACTCATTTGTACAGATTTAGGACATAGATTATTAGTTTGCAAATACGGCAACATCTGAAGACTTGTCTAAGAGGAAGATGGAAAAAAATATTGTTACCAGATGAAAATGGAGAAGAGCACCATGTTCAGGCAGCTAGAAATAAAAGATTGCTGGGCGAGGAAGACGCCATTAAAACTGCTCACCTGCCTGCAAACACACAGACTACAGAGCATGAAAGTGTAAATAAAAGTGCAATTCAGTTGGGCATTGAGAGTTGCACCTCTGAACAGGCTGTGGAATCAATACTGAAAAAGATTTTTATGAAGTCCAGTGAGAATGGCATGGAGGGAAGCTCCCCTCATCAGTGCTCTGAACCAAAATCAGCAGCAGTAAAATCAAAAGTGTTTGTTTTTAAGAAAGATAAAAAGCATAAAAAGAAGTACAAAAGGAAGCCAAAGGGCTTACCAGTTTAGTCCCTTCAGAAGGAGAAAGGAAAATTGCGTGAGTTGCAATGGTTCCACCTTCTGGGTGCCATCTTGAGTTAGAGAATCGTATGCAGAGAGGAGGCGCAGGAACAAGGAGAGCTTCCAGCCATTGAGAGAAAGCTGCAGTTTCAAGCATGCAGGTATGTGTGTTGCCAGTTAAGGCACCAATTCCTGCAGAGGGAAAAAAATGGGCCTTTTAAGAACTACACTCACAAATGAAATGCGGGAGAGATTTCTGGTTACTTAATGCAATATTAACCCAGACACAACTTCAGGTATAGACATGGCGGGGAGGGGTCTGAGTCTGCAGCAGCAGTGGATTCTCATGTGGCTGATCAGGCTCAGGAATTTTATATATTAAAAAGCATAATTAAAGAAATCAATGCAGAAATAAAATAATACAAAACAGTTCATCTAAGCAAACTATTTCAACTGCAATGATTTTAAATCACTTTGTTGTAGTTAACTCTTCGAGTCAGCCTCGACTCATGGAGACCCTATGAATGAAACATTGGCTGTAATGAACTCGCTGCCATTTCAAGTGCCAACTTTCAGCGCAGTCTGAGGACAATGCACTCAGGTGCAGCTCAACAATAACATAGCAGAGAACGGAAGCAAATAGAATCCAGATATAGGTATTGCCAATGCACTGACCATTTTCCACACTGGAGAAAAAGCACATCACGGACACTGTTGATTTCATCCGAGTCCTTGGAGGTTCTTTTATCTTGAGTTGCAATATGTGCAAATATTTACAAACTCTTATTGCCAACTTCCACCAACTTTATTGTCTGTAGTATATCAGCTTACAACTTCAAACCACAAGCCAACCCTCACTGATCCACATGATTCCAACTGGACCAACCCACACCAATCCAACAATCCACATGTGACCTGTCTCTAGTCCCACTTATATACTATCAGCTTTCTTCACTGTCCAGCTCTCACATCCATACATTGTGATGGAAAATATAATGGCTTGGGCAAGCCTAACTTTGGTATTCAGTTTGATATTTTTACACTTTGATACCTTGTCTAGTGGTTTCACAGCTGCCCTTCACAGTCTTAGTCATCTTCTGATTTCTTGACTGCAGTCCTCATTCTGATCAGTGATTGATCCAAGATATGTGATATCTTTAATTATTTCAATTTCTTTTTAAATTTTATTTAAGACATAAAACAAACCACAACAAATAAAACATATCAACGAACATACCACATTCTAAGACATTCTCTCCTTATTACGCTTATTACATCTTAACATGTTCTCATAATACTGTATCTTCTTTTTTACTTATCGGCACTACCTTTTACCTTCAAATTTACATTCATCATCTTTATCCATCTATTTCAAACCTCACTCTTTCTTCCCTTTCATATTCCATTTCTTTACTACTTCTTGTCATTTCTTAACTTCTTTCATCCTTTCTGTCTTCCTACTCTTACTCATACCATCACTTACTCTAACCTTCAATCATTTACATTCACCCTTTTCAGCTTACTTTCCTCTCTTTACCCTGCATATCTCTTTCTTACATTTCCACTTATTCTACTTTAACACATTTTCATACATATATTACATTCATATGTCTCATACCTATACTTCCCATGTACCTCTGACTTTATAAACATTTGAGTAACTCATTATTATTTCTTCTGATTATTTACTTTCATGTTAGTCTCAGACAGCATTTCTTATCAAGAAACCTGATAAACTTTTGTTTCTTCAAACTTCCCACTTTTTTTTACAAAATTACAGTATTAGAACCCATCTCCTATCCACTAGATTCGTATTTTGTTATTCAACCTAGCTGTTAGTTTGACCATTTCACACATATCTATCAATTTCCACAACCATTTTTCTATAGATGGAGTTTTAATAGTCTTCCAATTTTTTGCTAACAGATTATGATATAGAATATTATTTAAGAAATATATCTCTGGTTTCATTTGATAATTTAGTTTCAGAATCTTTATTATCATCATGTAAATTTCCCCCCAGTACTTTAATCTTAGGACACTTCCACCACATATGTATCGATGAACCTTGAGTCTGTTGACATTTCCAGCATTTGTCCTGTTTTGTTTTGTATATTTTCTATAATTTCTGAGGAGTCAGGTACCACTTTTGAGCCATCTTGAGAAAATTTACTTTTAACTCTTGTGAACTGGTGAATTTCTCTGTTTTCTTCGTTGCTTGTTGCCAATCTTATGGTCTCTCCCATATCTTTAGCCCATTGTATCATTGTATTTCGAATCTGGTCTTGTTCTAGTTCCCTTTCTATTAACAATTTATATAATTTTGACATTTTTTTCCTCTGCTTACTAAGCATTATATTATCCAATTCATTTCCCTTAACTTTGAATCCTTCTAGTTTTAAGTCCATTTTATATCTCTCTTTAAGTTGTAAATATGGGAACCGGTACAAATTATGATCTATATTTCCAAAGTCAAGTTTCTTTATATTGTATTGGTTTTGTTGATCTTTTATTAGGATGTATTCATATCTGATCCATTTCTTATATTGTGTCCACCTTCCTTTGAATGCTTCTTGGGTTGAGATCCAACTTGGAATCTTCCTGTACATTTTTTCCTGGTTTTGCCAGACTCTTAGTAAAGATTTTCTAATAAAGTGATTATCAAAATCTTTATGAATCCTTGCCTTGTCATACCAGAGCTACGTGTGCCAGCCATATTGATTGTTAAATCCTTCTAATGTCAGTAATCTCTCATTTTCTAGTGTCACCCACTCTGCTATCCATGATAATGCACTAGCACTCTGTAGTATACAGTATTTTCAGATCTGACAAGTTACACCCACCCTTCTCTTTTCTATTGATGAGTGTCTTCCATCTGATTCTTGGCTTGCGTCCAGCCCAGATAAAGTTTCTCAAGTCTTTGTGCCATTGAAGGAATGGGTTTATATTGGGAGAGTCTGGAATAGGACGTTTATCTTCAGCAGTACCTCCATCTTTCCCACTGCTATTCTTCCTAATGAGCTCAAATTTAATTTAGTCCAAGTTTCTACATCTTTTTAAATCTTTTTCCATAGAGTTTTGTAATTGTTTTTTTAAAAAACTGGATTCGTATTCGATAACCTGATTCCTAAATACTTTATTTTTTTTTCTCTATATGGAAGCTGGAGATTTCTTTAATTTTTTTCCTTATCTGATTTTTTCATATTTTTTGTTAAAATAATTGTTTTGTCTTTGTTGAATTTGAAGCCTGCAAATTCTCCAAATCTGTTTACTTTCTCTAATAGTTTGTTCATCCCTTTAATAGGGTCTTCAAGAAATATGACTAAGAGGCTCAAAAGATGCCCCCAAAGGAATGGCTTCCCGCCACCCCTTTCAGCACCGGATGGGGGCTACAGCAACTGCACACCCAATCTGGTTCTTTGCCAGCACTCCTTTTAGTGCTGGCAAAAAGGCACCCTTGCCACTCTGCCACAGCTTTTCAGTGCTCTTTTGGTGCAGCATGTGTAAATGCTGCACCAAAACAGCATTGTTATGCCCCCCCCCCCACCGAGTGGTCAGGCCTGCAGCATGATGCCGGCATCGGGGCTTGCGGATGCCACACCTCTACTCTGCCCCGAGGACAGCATTAGACACCAGTCTGTTTAGCCCCTAAGTCATCTGCAAAGGACTTCAGTTTGCATTTTTATCCTTTAATTTTTATGCCTTGTATCTCTGGATCTTGTCTTATTCCTTTATTTGATATCTCAATTACTGTTATGAATAACACTAGGGATAGCAGACATCCTTGAGTTCCTTTTTTTGATTTCAATTTCTTCCATTTTTTCTCTGTTAATTTGCAGATTGGTTTTTATAAATATTCTTCATCCATCTTACTGTTTCAATTTCCTCATCATCTGTATTGAATTCCTATAGCTCCACCATTGTGATTATTTTTGTTTTCTTAATGTTCAACATTACCACAGCCCCAATCCGGCTTTGTCAGGGGCGGCTTGAAGCCACTCCTTTGGGGAAGTCTGTTTTGCCCCTGGTATGAGGGAATAACCCAGTACCCATGGCTCCTTCACCCTTCCTAGAATGATTCCTTCATGGTAAGTATCAACCTCTCATTCCATCTCGCATCCCCTGCCAATTTCTAAGTTAGGCTGTTTTGAGGAAAGAAAGGTTCATGTGAAAAAGAAAGAGGCCTTCGGTGTGTGACTCTAAACTCAGTTCTGCCATGGCAAAAAAAAAGTTCTAAAATGAGTTATAAACAGGAAACTTAATTCCAGGATTGGGGAGGAAACAGTTTTAAAAAAACAAAATGAAATCCCCATTTTTTGTTTGTTTATACCAGGTTTTTTACATTAATGTTTTAACTTAAAAATGGAATCCTGTTTATTATAGTAACACTGTGAAACATTTTCTCATGTATTAGAAAGCTTGATCAACCAAGTTGTAATGTTTTCTAACATTAGCAGTCCAAAATTATTAGGCTTTCATGTTACACCTTTCAGTAAAACACCAATATTTTACTGTTTATTGTGCCTATTAAATCTGAATATATGTAGACTATACATAATTAAACATACAAAGTACTCTCAGATTTGTTTGGGATGAACTATGTTAATTGAAGGATTTATTTCTGAATGATATTTCTTGCACTATAAAATAAAGTGATTAAAAAGAAGCAACTGACGCTGGATATTGGTCTAACAATGAACTGTTAAAGTTACAATGTTTACATGCAAACAGTCATTGTTATTCTAGTAAGTGAGTTAGGAGATAGTAATAATAGCCAGACAGATTATATATATTTGGGGGGGGGGGGGGATAATCTATTTTAAAAACCAGGAGTGTATTTTTTTTTAAAGTCATTTGGTTTAAAGGTTCCAGATGCAAATATTTTGGCTATGTCATATCTAGCTCCAGGTAATGATGCTCCAGATATTTCGAGAAAAGTCACAGTTCTCAAAAGCTGAAGTCTTGCATACATACCATAAGATATACATAAGGCTTATACTGAATACAACCACAGTAAAAGTGAAGAATCTGTTCTTCATATAATCCATATTCCTGCTTTTTTTAAATCTAAGATTTGGGAATATCTAATACACAAAGTTCTAAAATCATGAAAGATTGTGAACAGTGTAGGACTGACTTTGTTTCAGATTAAAATGGTAATAAAGGAAACACTAATAGCACCAATATGCACATGCCAACTAAGAAGTTGAGTCGCCCTATTTTCAGTGGAGCTTACTCCAAGGAAAGCATGCATAGAGTAGAAGTAGTAAAACTACTCCTTCATTAACCTTTTCGAAACCTATTGCCAACTTTCTAAATATTTACTTATTTTCCAGATCCAATCGTGAAATCATAATGATTGGAATACCTACTCATTTAAAACAAAATTATAATAATGTAGTTACCATTCTGTTCTTTATTATCTGGGACAAGACTGTAAATAAATGAATGACATTTTCAAACATGGAATTTGTCCCCCTGCTGAGATGCTAATAACTACCACATATCCAATGATAATTAAGTCTAATTCATATTATAATTAATAAAATACTGCACCCGTAACAAAAGTGTGCTGCACGACCACATAGTTGATTTACTTCATATCCATTCATACCATTATGTATCCTTTCAAGAAAGGTTTAAGAAAAATAATGACAAAATCTGTGATACTCCCATCATTTTAGCTATATTTTAAGTTTGCGTGCTTAAACTAAAATGCAGTGAGATAGAACCGTACAATATTCAATCACTTAATTCCACATTATTGTGTAGGTTCTTTCTATTTCTAAATGCCTTGACTTTGTGGGGGGGGGGCCTTCCATATCTAGATTTTTGATATCCCACATAAGATTGGTATCATATAGACAATGTGATAATGAGAAACTAATCTATAAAGCTCGATATGCTAGAAACAAATAGTTTCAGGTATTGCTCCCAAGCAACCTTGTTTAATAGGATTATGCAAGCTATAGAGGCTTATGTCTAGTATAATACTGAGATTCTATGACTTGGGAGGGGGCCCCCATAGAGATCTCAAACTACAAGCATAATCAGAACTGCCAGTCCATGGGTTTCTGGACACAAGAACTCTGGATAACCATGGTGTGAGGAGGTAAGTACAGCTATCTGCATAATGGCTATGAAAAGGACAAGCTTATTAGGTCTTTATCTTGTAGTAAGCCCCCATCCACTTTCTCCGGATCGTATACACATCTACTGCCTATATGGTGTTTATTATATCAAAACAGCTGTATGCATTCACTTCATTCCAAGAATGAAGTTGCATCAGACTTTAGTAACCATTAACCTTTTCACAGTGGAGGCATAGCCAATGATTCTTACTCTAAATG
This sequence comes from Sceloporus undulatus, assembly GCF_019175285.1. Lineage (NCBI taxonomy): Eukaryota > Metazoa > Chordata > Lepidosauria > Squamata > Phrynosomatidae > Sceloporus > Sceloporus undulatus. The sequence continues at coordinate 241,240,482 of NC_056523.1, forward strand.
TTTTTCCCAGAGAATGTGACACTAGAACGCCCAAAGCGTTAAGATACAGTATTTTCTTTGGCTGACAAATCTCTCAATAGAAAACTGTTTAAAATGAGTGGTGCACAGGTGTCACCTGGCCTGGGAACAACACTGTTCATAATTGCTCATAATTGCAATGACCTTTTTGATATGAAAGATTGCTGACCAGAATTATTCATTAGACAGGTTTTTGTTTTGCTTTTAAAAAATTGTTTCCACATGGAAACTATAGGAGATGATACTGTATTTAAAAAATATAATACTGACACCTCCTGGGCAGTGATAGCAACACAATTTAAATAAAAGTAAGAAATGTCAGTAAAAGAAATTAGGAGGGAGGGCAGCCATGTATTAGAAAATAAAATTAGCTAATTTAAATCAATAACTTGGCCAGTTTGCATTTTAAAAACCTTGTTTGAGTTTGATTTCATCACCAATCTTGCTAGAATATTAGTCATGATTAACTTTTTATCTGATTTGTAACATGTTTTTAAAAAATCCATATGAAAACATTTTAGACGATGATGTTCTCAGAAATTTTGAAAAAATTCAGTCCAATACAGTGTATTTGGGAAGGTCATTATTAGTCTTGGTAGAACTAAAACAAATTTACCAACAAAAGCATCGTATAACAAATTTCCAAGGTAGGCCTTATAATATACATGCCATACAAGGAGAAGTCAACCGGTCCTAGGCTGAGTCACACACACCTTAAAGGACTGTGTTCACATTCTGGGAGTGCTCCTGGACTTGTCACTTCTGATGTCAAATCAGGTAGATACAACAGTCAGGAGTGCTTGTTATCAGCTCCGGCAGATACACTAACTGCGTCCTTTTTTGGAACAGAGGGATCTGGTCACTGTAATGCATGCACTGGTAACCTCGTGACTCATTTTCTGTAATGCACTCTACATGGGACTACCCTTGTACCTAGTCCGGTAACTTCAATTAGTCCAAAACATGGCATCCAGAGTGGTCACCGGGACAGCTAGATTTTAAAATCTCTTCACTGGCTGCCTATTAGTTTCCAGGCACGGTACAAGGTGTTGGTTATCACCTTTAAAGCCCTACATGGCTTGGGTCCAACCTATTTGCGGGATCGTCTCCTTCCATACAGTCCATCCCACACACTCAGTTCCTTTGGGGAAAAACTTCTTCTGCCAATAAAGAGTAGGTTGGCGACAGATACTCAAGAGGGCTTTCTCATCGGCTGCTCCCAAATTATGAAATGGCTTGTCAGAAGAGATATGAAACATCACCAATCTTGACAGCTTCAAAAGAGCTATCAAGACAGATCTCTTCTGACAGGCCTTTCCTGAATGACTTACCAGTCACCTTTGGACACAAACCATCACAGGGAACACCCAAACTGCCCAATCCTTTGTCTCTCACTGGCCCAATGGCTCGACTATTTTTAAATGTTAAAAAATTAATTTTTTAATTTTAACTTTTGATTTTAATCTCAGTGATTATTTTAATTGTTATTTTATTGTAGGATGGTCAAGAGGAGGGAATTAATGGGAAGTAATTTAACTGTATACTGTATTTTATATTATTTATTTATTTATTTAGGTATTTCTATCCCGCCCTTCAGCCCTAATGGCTCTCAGGGCAGCTTACAATATTATTTTTAATCAGACAGTTCCCTGCCCTCAGGCTTACAATCTAAAAGACAAAAGGAGAAGGGAATGGTGGAGGGAAAGGGGATGAGGTCCAGTGGTTCTTCTCTCCCTCTGAGCCCTGGACCAAGGCAGATGGACTGGAGGGAGGGCTCTTCCTTCTTCCAGGCTAGTCCTGATGGAGCTGGACCTGCCTGGCCAACTCCCTCTCAGGCCGGCGGGTGGCAGTTGGGGAGGGCGGAGCCTCCTTCCTTCAGGCTTAGTCCTGATGGAGCTGGACCTGCCTGGCCAACTCCCTCTCAGGCCGGCGGGTGGCAGTTGTACCGAGGATGTGGACAAGATCTTTGGTAGCGTTAGGAAGACGACC